>NW_014556795.1:1574781-1608723 GCF_001313825.1 Dinoponera quadriceps | reverse complement strand
GGGGGGGGGGGGAGGGAGGGAGAACAGCGGGTACCGAGCAACGACATCCCGCCACTTCACGTATTGTATAGATAGAAATTTATTGTGCACTTGCAGAGTCTGCGATTTGTACATTTGTAGTCCCCCTCGTAGAGAAGCTCGCAGCTTCGCTTATTTACATCTACGCCGCCTCCTCCCTGTCTTAGGCTCTGTGTACAACGTTATAACTCGTATACGTCACAGACACAACGCGCGTATATATGCGGTAATACTACACAGATATGTACAAAAATACAAAGAAGATATTGGCACACTCGAAACACGCACACACGCAGGCACACACGCACGCACTCACGTGGGGCAAGCAAAGCGCGTATCACATGGCTCAGATTCGCCGAACGGGTTCATCTGCGTTTCGCCCACCGGGCGGTTAACCGGAAAAACGGCAGTGCGCGATGACGGTATTGGTAATCGCGGGCGACATCAACGGGCGACATCACATCGAACGACGAACGCCAAAGGATATACGGCCGGAGTTCAGTCTTGATTAATTTCAACAATAAATAATCCCCGCGTATAGGAAGACGGTACCGTCTCTGTACGCCTCTACGCGGAACGTTTCGCCCTAAACTCGGCGTCCCCTCGAAGCTATCTGATCGTAGACTATTGACGTTCGGAATTACACATTGCAAAGCGTCTCAGCCGGCAATTCCGCTCACCAATTCGCTTTCCTCTCGCCATTTGCTCCACACGCGCCCGATATTACGGATATTACGGTCTTTCTATGATCGAGAGATTCCTAATACGTTTGCTTTTTCCTTCATATGGCGAGTCGAACGGAATTCCATTCCGAACTCCGTCTCGACCGGCGGTTACTCCTTTCGGCAAACCGCCTGATCGAACGACTTTCAAGAGGAAAGTGAGATATATATATATGTTACATCAGGAGAATCGATTACATCTATACACGACCCCTGTCGAAACGCAGAAGTTGCACAAGGGTGCTTAAGTACTACGTCGATATATATACAAGCGTCTCTATCGCTGTCCCGACATTATTTCACTTCCTCGATGTAAGCTCCGAGATGTTCAGGAATTCAACGGAGACCTCCGCCAATAGCGAAACGCCGTATTTTACAAAATTCCGCCCGTGCACGTGCCCGGGTTAAACGTATCGCGTTAACTGAGTGTGAAAGTCTTGCAGGCAGATGATCAATTGACTAAAAGTCGGCCTCTCCTCCGCTGACATCGCCCAGCAATACGCCATCACCGCGAATAGCTCGTCCGGACAATTAATCGGTTGTGCCAGCCTGTAGCCGTCTCGGAGGTAGGACGCCATCTCGAATGGATCGACTTCTACGTACGGCTGTTGCGCCAGTGTCGTCAGTTCCCACAATAAAACGCCGAATGCCCACTGGAATCGGACAAAGTGATGCGTCGTTAGGATAACGGAGATACACATCGCGTACATGTAAATTGCGTTCCAAAGTACTCGTCGGCGACAATTATACTTCGAGTAACAATTCGTCGGCAACGAGTAACAATCAACTTTGCGCGGAGTATCTCGCGTAAATAATAAAAATGTCGGAGTTAGGATAAGAGTGTGTAATATTAATTTTTCTTTAATGCAATGATATAATAATGAAATCATAACAAATAAGATCACGTGTGATTATACAGATGAAAACGACGTTTCTTCGTATCACGTATTACTTACCACGTCGGAGGCTGTGGTGAAGGTCTTACTGAGCAAGCTTTCGATCGCGAGCCACTTGATAGGACGATTCTCATTATCGCCGAGGCAGTGATAATCTTGTGGGAACAGATCCCGGGCCAGCGCATTATCCGTGATCTGTACTCTCAGGTCGTCATCGACGCTGGAAGGATAAGAACAAGCGAACCCCGGATTATTGTCCGCGCCTGAATGATCACACGCACGTTCATTACCGCGTCGTTATTAATACCACGTTACTAATACTTTCCCGAAAGGAAAGTCAGGGCGCAGCCAGCAATTACAGGCTTACGGTAACACACCGGTTATTAAGTCCACTCGCGTAATTAATTCGGTAACGAGACGTAACGACTGTACCGCGTTGGGTACATAAAAAGCTAAGGCTGACCGCGCTCGCGCGCGCCGCTTAAAGCGACGCGTTTAGCGGTAAAATATTTCCGAGCGCCACGACGTTTATAGAGCGATGAAACGCCGAACAACGATAGAAGATATGACTTCCTACGGGCGCGTATGAAGCCGCCGGTGGCGAAAAATCCCCCGACGGTTCTTACTTACACGCAGTTTCTAGCGGCCAGGTCCCTGTGAACGAGTCTCTTCCTGTGAAGGTACTGCACGCCCTTGGCAGCTTGGAGCGCCATTTCGACGACCTCCTGGGTAGTGAGGGCCCTCGGAGGTCCTTCGCTGCTTAATTTGCACCTCAGCAGGAATCTCTTCATGTTTCTGTACCCCGTGTGCGGGTACAGCAGGAAAGGCGCGCTTCTGTCCTCGATGGAAACACCGAGGACCGGAAGCAACGCCGGATGACTGAGCCCGTAGAGGGCTAAACCTTCTCGAAGGAGGAGCGCGACCTTTTCGAGAGAGAAAAATTACCATTCAAACCTATTCCATCAGGCCCTCTCGATGCAGAATCGGGACTCGGTAAGTAAGAAATCATTATTAGCGTTATTCCGGTGACATTTTCTAACGCGTCACCGTTCTCAAATATGTCGTTCTCAATGTTGCACGCGACATCATTGTTAACAGTATCTGACCTAAACGCTAAAAATGATATTTATACAATATGACTTTAATATTTAGGAATATTATGTTATCAAGTAACGGTGTTTATAAAACGTTATGTCAAAATGTTTATAAAATCCAAGTAAAGTCCATGTATAACCCGTACGGAATAACTTCCCACTTGCCCGACGAGAACCAGTCGACGCCTGCGTTTACGCTATCGAACACATTGATCTTCCCATATAAATAATATAATCGCAAGCAACAATCGCGATCGGCATTGATTTTCGCCTGCTTTCGTATTCCCGACGGAAAAATTACGCATTCTTTATCAGAACACGTCATCTCGCGAGCTATACCGCGTTTCAGGAAAGAGCTCTATCTTCTCGACGTGAATTATTCCACGTTAAATATTCAGCTTCGGAATTGAACTCTGAACTTGACAGCTACGTGCATAACACAGGTGTGTTACACATGTGCGTAAACGTACATATTTCCTGTCTGTTTTCCTACATCCCGACTATCTCTTCTGAGGAATTATGCGGACGGAATTAACCTACTTGCGATTGGGATGCGTGCTCGGCGGCAGTTTTCACCAGGACGTCCCTCGGGGTTGAAGCACCCTCTTCGTGATAACTGCCTCGGTACACGCGGCCGAATGTCCCCTCCATTTCGATACTGAGAAGACGTACCCTGCATCTGTGCGTGAAACAAGGGAAATAAATTATTCTAATTAATTCCCACGGCCTCACCGCCTGTACGTTTCTACGTTTTTAACGCGGCTCGCAATACCGAGTCCGCGTGAAGCGGCGTCCACAACGAGAACTTAAGCCTCCGAGCGTAAGAAGCTGTAAGAAACTGGCCGATCACGGCCGAATATCGGGAGAATAATGGATAGTGATCGATCAATTTCTTACGGTTTAAGGCTTAACTCTCACGCCTTAAATTCTCATTGATTCTCACAGACGCCACTTTATCTACTACTTAATGGTTGTCACGCAATCATCCTTGAAATTGACGCTTTCGAATCGACGTTCACCTTTGCACCGTGATCTCCTGGATCCTCTCGTGCAGTTCCCTGCTGGGACGATCGTCCAGTCTCCTGTAGGTCGACCCTGACGCGGCGGACGCAGGTGGAGGCGTTTCCGGTGACAAGAAGGTTTGCGCAGGTCCCACTCCGGTGCCCCTTTCGACGCTGCACGCCGAGCTGAGGCCTCTGGATTCCCTGGAACGAGTGGGAGTCGCGAATGTAAGTCCCTCCGAATTCGCGCACGGAGATCCCCGTGTTTTCCCTCCCCCTTCGAGAACCTTCGTTTCTCACTCACTGAAGCGGATCTCGGTGCCTCCTGGCCTTCTTGTCTCGCACATAGTAGACTATCACCAGGACGAAGATGGCCGCCATAAAGGCACACGCGCATCCGATGGCCGCGTAGAACACCTGGCCGCCGGAAGTGGTGCCGGAAGCGGCGACCAGGACCTCCTCCGGCCTGGTGTAGCTCTTGTCCTTCAGGCAGATCTTCTTCCTCTTGAATTCCAGACTGGTGGTGTTCCTCCTCGACAGCGAGACGTTTATGCGGAGGCTGAGGTCGACCTCCGCGTCGTAAGGGCCGCAGTGCAGCGACAAGGCCCACGTCTGCAGGCCGCTCACCGGCATGTCGCCGGCCTGGGAGATGTTCAACGAGCTGCTCAGCGCCGAAGGGTTGCTGATGTCCACGGACAACGTGTACGGTAGCTGAAAGCACACCGGGTGTCCCGCCCGATCTTATCCGTCGGGTCTCACGAGCGTGCGATTATTTTCGCTAGAGAGAGGGAGCCGGAAAGCTGGAAACACGCCGGCGGAAATGAGCCGCCGATAATGAACGATAACGAGAGGAGGAGCGAAGCGCGGCCGATCTGGCCGCTCGAGCGAGACAAACGGGATCGTGTGTCGGGTGCGCGAAGTGGAAGGTCGAGAAGAGTCCGCGCGGCGAGCGCGCTCGATAAGTGCCGCGCTGAGGCTGTAGTCTTCGCGCGAGGAAGCGGTCGGGGCAGTGGTTGAAATAGATGGAACAATGTCGGAGGACTTGAGGTTTGGCCGACTACCGTCATAATCTCTGGAACGTTGAACCTTTCCTGTAATCTCGAACGTACCATTCTCGGAAGACAATTTACGTCCAGCGGAGAGAAAGAAAGAGTGAGAGAGAGGGTGAGAGGGGGGGAGGGACACAGGACTTCAGCAACAAGAGTGGCGAGAAAACGCTGACGGTAGAGAGATAGAGAGAGATAGTGAAGAGGGGAAGCGTGGAGAGGCTGAGAGTGGAAGCGAGACGACTGATTGCCAGCTCGCAGTGATGATCGGCTAGCCGCGGAGGAGAGTACCTCGTCAACCTGCCGGCTTGTCCCTGCCATCCACCGCGGTCTTTTACGGCCACGGAGACCGCGCTACGCGGATTCCCGGTCCGAGAATCCGCGTGAGGCGAGACGCTTCGCGACGTCTCGCGACAGCGAAACTCTCCGAAGGGGTAACAACGAATCCCACGGGTGTCCCGTTTTCATTACGGGCCGACGATAAAAACCGGTCATATCCCCCGGGACGACTCACGGTGCGTATCCTCCCTCGTTAATCCCCGAAACCGGGCGATGGGGTGGCGCGGGGGTGAAGAAAATCGCCGGTGCGGTACAAATAATCGCGAGTCCGAGTCTGAAATTGAATGCCGCGTAAAGCCGGGGGTGGAGGACTCGCCGATAATTCGACGTGTACAATGTCACGTCCGGGGAACCGCTTTATCGGGACACAATTCCCGGGCACGGCTTGACGGACAGCCCGATGCTCTAAGTACCATTCAGGCCGCGCGGTTTTGCCGCTGAGGTGACGGATGTCTTTGCCGTCGCTCGTCAGTCTTCGCCCTCCTCATCTCCTTCAACTCTCTCTCTCTTTCTCTCGGACTCTCCCCCTGGCTGTCCGCTCTGCGCGCCGGGACTGGAAGAAGTGGATGGACCACTTTGTCCTGCTCCTGGATTCGTCCTTTTTTTCCGCGCATCGTCGACGAGTCAATCGGACACCCCGCCGCATTCTGCCCGCTTTTCGCCGCCACTTTGTCAATGTACCACGGACGTCGACGACGACGACGAGCACAAGTGGTTCGCGGGGATTCGATGATGACTCACGGGAGAGAAGGAGGGAGAGAGTCCGCATTCGATTTTACGCCCCGCGCACGTGAACGATTCGCTCCGAGAGCAACGTAAAATTAATTCGCATGGCAGGGCGCGCCGGTTATCATTTATGCAAGCCGAGAAACACGAGAAGTCGATCGGCAACCCGGGGAACGTTAAGAGGCGAGCCTGAAACTGGAGGGGCTTGCGCAACGCGAGAGAGAGAGAAACGCGGATTCTAATTAAGGGAGCAGAAAAATCCGGGGAAAAAGAAATCCGTCGTAATGAATCGCCTCTCGGGACAAATTGATGTATCGACGTGGTTTCCGTCGCTGAAACCCGCCGAACGTCTCGCCCGTTATTTATCTCCCGGTCTACGCGGCATGTTAAGAGCCTGAGAAAGGAAAGGAACGATATGCCTCGATAATCCTGATAAGTGCCGCGCGCGCTATAAGGACACGGGAGAGAAACGCGAATAAAGATCGGCTAAAGGTCTCGAATGGCTGGGCTCGGTGCGATCACTGAACCCCGGAGAAGGCGAGCTTTCGAGGATCCGCCGGGTCTGAGATCTCCGTTCGTCTCCGGTGTGTCTCGAGTCGCGGTTGACGCGAATTCCTACGTTAACGAGCAATTTCAGCGGTTTCTCAACCGCGGGCGACTTTAATCCCGCGCGAAGAAGCGGTAGGAGGAGACGAGGTGGGAGGGACCGCGTATAAAAATCGGAGGAACGTGAATAAGAGAAGACGCGGAGGCAGTGCGGGAATATCACGCGCACGGATAATTCTTCTCGTCGGACACCTCATTATATCCACGCGAAGATGTTTGCGCTTTTGTTTCCCGCACAACATATATGCGTGTACATCTCATCGGGTATCTCTCTTGCTCCGGAATTTTGCGTTCGATCAATCTCGAAAGCTCTTTCCGGCTCTCCGATTCGCGAGGGCAGCTCTGTGCTGATGTGAGAATCACCGTTTGATTCATTCGCGTCGGGAGATACACGGAATCATTCGTTTAAGGCAATTGGCACGTGATGATACCTCGGGAAAGGTAATAATTAATATTACAGGAAGGAAATCCGTGCTAAATGTTTATGAATATGATTTGTGATGTATAACTTGGACGCCATAGTAAGAGAATATCAAACAAACTTGAGTAACATTTAGAAACTCGTAAAGAAATGTGCGTTTTCTGCGCTTTCACGTGTAATACTTTGCGCTAGGACTGCCCGTGTTAAACAAATGTATGTGTATATATCATATGTAAATAGTGTTAGCTTTGACTTCAATTATGTCGGCTTCGATGTGGTGAAATTTTTTTACAATTTCACGTGCGTAGATCGTGCTTCAATTAATATTAAAATTTGAGAAGATTTCTAGGAAAATCAATTTACGAATCAGCTACCCCAAGCTTTCACTTCTCACTGGGCTCTATATGCTCGTTTTGCGATACGACACCTGTGCAATTCAGCGCTCGCATTAGGAAGTAAGTAAATATATATATATATATATATATATTAGTCTGCTGCAAGAACTTACCGGTCTACCGGAAAGATTCTCCCACGTGAAGTGGAGCTTGTGAACCTGCGCTGGCACGGTAACGACGAACTTAATAGCGTATCTGTTTATGACGCCCTCCCTGACATAAAATAATTGCGCTTCCTGCAGTCCTGGAACAGATAAATTTATCTCTGATGCATTATTCAACGAAGAGACGGGACACACGATATTTATTTTAATTAATATATTAATTTGTTAAGGTGTCAACGGAGAGAAACTAGTTGCACCCGCGTGCGAAAAGACCGGGAGTTACTCTTCCGTATGCATTTCACTCCATAATGCATTAGAAATTATCTGATACAGATTACACGGGTGGATGACTCATTCTTCTCCACTCGTGTTAGAGTCAGCGTAGCGTGCGTTCGTCCCACAAATCTGCGGGAGAGCTAGGTGTGTCGTGACTCGGCCATTAAATGCGTCCGCTCGTATATCTGAAATGTCACGAAAACTCGACGAATATTGGAAAGTGGAAACTTCACACGAGCTACCTCGGAAATCGTTACTCCCGACGTCAGCGTATTTCTCGCGTGGGATTTGTGAGGGAGCGCGCCCCTCCAAGCTATAAGGAATTAAAGGGATTCGCGAAGACTAAAAGAGTCGCAGGGAACTGCAGATAAAGTAGTAGATAAGTTACAATAAAGTAGTTTTAAATTTCGGCAATAAATCTACAGTATCTCTACATAATCGCGATCTATTTCCCGAGCACACCGGCACAAATCGCGTGAGGCGGAACATAAACGCTGCTTTCCTGCCATTTCCCTTTTTCATTTGTTCCGGGAAAAAGAAGGGGAGGGTGAAGTAGAGGCGAGGATAAATCTAGAATCAAATTGTCAGTCGTGGTTTCGCTCTGATGACTCGCAATGGATTCGATCTTTCCTCGCTTTGCAGCAACGTTGCGAATCAATAGAATGCCGAGAACTAAAGAAGATGAAAAAATCACCGTTCGATCTCCACGAGTTGGAACGTATGCAACAATTTTCGGTCAATTCAAAATAATCCCGTACGTTTCAAACGTAAACGTTACTATCGAAATAACTTATTCGAGAAACGAGATAACACACCGCGCGTTCCATAAGAGAGAACAATAATGTATAATAACACAGTAACACCCGGCGGGCGCGTATCTGAAGAAACCGCCGAACTCCCCTTGGATCAGCGTTACCGAACACGCCGAGTAATTAAGCGCGCCTCGTGGAGCCTCGTCAAATAGAATAACAAGTTGGCCGGTGATGCGCGCATTCGCTTCGCTAAATTTTCGCCCGTCCCATCGGACCCCCGCACTTAGCACGCATTATGCTACCGGGCGCGACCCGACCGAAGGTTGCCGGCGCGCGGCAGCTACAAGGTTACGTGGCCGAGTCGGCGAAGAGAGAGTGTGTGCGTCGGGGCAGAGGAGGGACCCGGGACACGGGCGCGCGTCGTGTACTCCCTCGGAGGGACCATCCTCTCTGTATCTGATAGCGTGCTTAACGAGGCACGAGTTGGATTTTTAAGTCACCCGAAGACAATGTGCCGCCGCTGCCTCCACGCTGCGTCTCTCGTGTCTTTGCTTTCGGTTCGCCTGCGCCTTCGGTCCTCCCAGCCCTCCTCTTTCTGTGGCCCCCGGCCTTTACCGGTTTTCTGCATCAGATATCGTGTAGCCACGACCTCGGTGGTGTGCGCCGGTCGTTTCTGCGGCCTAACGCGCCAGCCCTCGCGGCTGCCTTCTCCGTATCGTAAAAAGGACGAAGGACAAAGTCTCTCTCTCTCTCTCTCTCTCACATCGAAAATAATTATCCACAGCCACGGAAAGTTTGTGCTGGACCGTTATCCGCCGGCAAAATCGATTTCCTCCCGCGAACGGTGGTGCCCGAAGAAGCCAACCGACGTGGCGGGAACAACAGACGCAGTTAATGCCTTTGAACGGCGGAATACGGCTAAGCACCTCGTTAACAACAACGCCGTTATATCCTTTTCCCGATGAGAGCAGAGAGAGAAAGAGAGAGAGTCCACGGGCGCTTTACGCATAATACACGACTCAATTCACAAGGATAAAGATCTAACGGGTCGCAATTAATTGCGCCTCGGTACGTCTCCACCAATTCGGCGCGCGCGCACCTATACACCCCGTCTCTCAGGGGGAGGGGGGGAAGTACCTCGTTTCCCCGTGATCGTTAATCCGCGACGGTACACTCGATTCCCCGCGCGGTCGGGAGGTCGGAAGATGAGGCGTAATCCTTCCGACATCAAAGATAACTTCGCCTCGTCATCGGCGACGCGCCGACTATGACCTCGTTACCGCGGCTCGCATCCGCCTCTTATCCGGACAAGAAGGGTGGTGCCACCTCGGCACTCTTCCCGCGCGATTACGCGCGGGAAGTTTGCGCGGGGTGGAAGCAGGTCGCGGGCGCCGAAAGTTTCTTTGATGTCTGGCCGCGCGCGCGAGCCGCAGTGCGACGAGGAAGGCGCGAGTCGGCGCGAAGAAGAAGAATGAGGGAGGGATGTCGAGCGACGGAGGGAGAAGAAAAGCCTTTCAGCGGAGGCGTCGACCCTTGCGAATGCTGCCAGACGCAATTGTCACTCGAGTATGAGGGGGAAGGGGGATTTCAGCGGGCACCTCTTTTTTTCCGCGGGACTTGTAGCACGATCTACCGTTTATCCTGAACAAACAGTGAATTATTCTCGCTCTCCACCCCTCCGGCAGCCGGGATCAAAGATAAGGAGCGAAGAGAATTTCCAGACGACCGTCAAATCCGGCCTGTCCGCGCGCGGATGCGTATCTAAGGCCTCCGGCGCGCGTCACAGCGCGGGGCGATCGACTTTTCGTGCCTCGCGAGCGTACAAGAGGCTTCTCGCGAGATAAAGAGTCGAGTGAGCCAATGGGATATGTCTCGGAGTCTAAGAAGACTTAGCGTTAAGAAGAAGGGGTGAAGGGAAAAGAGATGAAATAAATATTAAACGGCTGAAGTAAATCGCAGCGTGGGTGCCGGCGGAATGCGGAGTTGAATTTATTCGACGCCGAGAGAAACGCGAGTCTGGTTACTTTGACGCGGAACATTAACGAAAAAAAGGAAAAAGGCGAAAGAGAGACGCAATCTGTGAATTGGAATATACTGTTTTAAATACGCGAGAAAAAATACACGAAATGTCACGAACTGGAGTAAATCTTAACGTGGACCGAAATAAAATAATAGAATGTTAACGAATAAAGAGAAAACGCATGCGCTGCGCGAATGTCTCGCGTATACGCGTATTTTACAACTGGGGAAACTTCAAAAGAGCCGAGAGTCCTCTTTTGTTTCGCGTTACACATTCTCGAGCCGCTGATCAATCGCCGGGTGCGAACATGAGCGATTGCGAAAGATCCTATCGAGGAAATCCTCAGAGGCGCAACAACAAAGTGGTGTTAAGCGCAATCTCGACTTCTTCATCGGGATCTCCGCGACGAGAGTAAGCGAGGATCGTGTTTATGAGACGAATAAACGGGGCCAGGTGTACGTGTGTGCGCGTCGCGCGCTGAGGCGCGAAACGGTCCGCGAAAAATTGTGCGTGTCCCCCGCTGTCAAAATACGGCCATTGAGCGTGATTAACGGGCGCAGCTTTAGCCGATTGGTCGAATAAAAGGCTCCAAAATGAGACCTCGCAGAATCGCCTTCAACGGAGTCCGGCTACCGTCGGCAGGCCGGGGAGGGGGGGAAGGTACCGGAGGCTCTGGGTCAGAAAGAAACCCAACACCTCCCGAATATGAAATCCGGTACGCGTATAACGAGACCCTCCCGCGGTGATGCTTTCAAAAGCGGGAATTGGAGCAGGCAGGGGGATGGGAAGAGAGCGAGCGAGAGAGAGAGAGAGAGGGGGGGAGTGGTGTGCAGGGAAAAATAGAAAGAAAGAAAGGGGGAAATGCAGAAGGGTGGAGGCGCGCAGGTCGAAGGGACAGGAAATATTGGATTTACGCGACGCCTACTCACAATGCAGCGTGCACGATTTTCGTTCGATTCCCGTTCCATGCCGTCGCGTACGTCTCTCGTACGTACCGGGTGCATCAATAGTCCCCGGACGACAGGTCGCCCCGTAGAATGTTGAATTCTCCCCGATGGATCCGCGAGGTGAATGCGACGGGGTCGTATTGGGATTAACGCGCGGAAATAGGGTATACGCAGCGCGTCTCGCAGCGGGGAACGCGACTTTTCCGACGTAGTGTGCTGAGAGCGACTTCAACGAGTCGAAGCCACTCCCGGTCGGTTTGCTTCCTGCCAAAAGAACTTCTCATTATCGGTAAATTTCAAACTTGGAGGCAGCAAAACCGACGTACAGTTTTGTTTTTGAGTTCTAAAGCCTTGTTGAAGGTTTCAAATTAACACGTGCAACCGAGTCGAAATTTAACTTTCATTTTAAGTCTGATTTAATTCCGCATTGTGTTCAAAGGTCTTCTATGAGGCTGAATGCAGAACGAAAATTTCGAGCCTGGGGAACTAAATACCCTCGGTAGCGTTAAAGGAGCACTTATTGTCCTCCTTTGATGCTACAAGCGGGAACTTGTTTTCGGCTACTCCACTCGAAGACTTAATGTGGAATTTGATATTTCGACCCGGGCAGGCGTGTATGCAAACCAGCAACGCTTCCTTACCGAAACGCAGGTTCTCTACGAAAATGTTAACTCAGTTGTGATTACGCAGCGATTATTCCGTCGGAATTCCAACATTCCACGGCACGATCTTACACCGCCACGAGATAAGCGAAGGGCAGCAACGTGTTTTCCGGCTGAGCGTTGAGGACTCCTCCTTATCATTGCTTGCCTCGCTGTCTCAATGTTTCGAGGAATTCTCACGATAGGCACCCGGTGGTGGTTTCTTTTCCAGGCACGGTTAATCGAAAATTCCTTATCCACGATTTTATCCCATCTCGACTGGGAATGCGGCTATGACACGGAATGCTGAAATTCCGGCAGAATAATCGCTGCGTAATCATACAACTGAGTCATTAAAGAAAAAAAGGAAACATTCCTATTATGAATGCACGGTGTACAGCAGTCCACTGCTCCATTGTCATCAAAATGACATCCGTTATGCAAGCGTGCAACGAGTCCGTTTCCTATTTAAATATCAGCGTTACTAACCTATCGCACTTTAAAAATCGTTCCTACAGTCCATCCTCTATATGATGATCTTATGAAAATTAATATGGATTTCCTTGCGGGCAACTATTCTTCAAGATGTTTGAGGAGTGACGTTTCTAGAAACTATGCTCCAAAACTGACGTATCCGGGATATTTATTTATAGGAAATTATCAAACAAATAAAATAAAATAACTGAAATTACATTATTTATCCTTACGTGTTATCTTCAATTTTATATATTTTAGAAAATTCTTTTAATTTCACGATGTATATAATATCCCATATTATTATATGAAAAGGGATATTTTGATTTCTTTCCGACCATCTTAAACAAACAAACAAGGAAAGTCGGGGAAAATCAGTCAGCTGGTTTCAATCACGTAACTCCAACTCTATGAACTCTATTCTATGGAACGATATTTCACAGAAAAGTTCAGGTACGTCGGTTGAAAGACCAGTAAATTCAGGTATCTCGATTCGCGGAACAATCTAATCCTAACCTTTCTCGCTTCGTTCAGTGACAGGGGATGAAGATTAACACAAGATCCGAAGCAGTTTAAAGGGCTCCAAACTCACAACAGAAAATGGCAATGTCAAATGACTTATTTATCACTTCTAGACAGCACAATGTCCGAAGTCATACATCGAATGTCTCAGAGACGTCTTCCGTCCGGTCTTTTAAATATTACGCTGCCCGGGCTGGTTTGTTACTTTAAACTTCAGCACAACGAAAAGCTAAACGACGCTAATAACCCAACCAAACTTGCTGGCAAACAGAGAAACCGCCACTTCAGCTTCAACTACCGTACGCAGTGGACGAACTTCACATACTATCCGACAGGGTTTAGTACTTTACAGCCGTGTACGTACGTCTGTTCGCAATACCAACGTCAGTTTTAGTGCAGCTGTGGCCTCTGCTAGAGGCATTTCTCGGCACAGTGAAGGCGCAACAAAGGAATGTTCGTATGTTGGACGATGAAAAAAAATCACGTATCACGAGCGCGAGAGGTGCGTTATCGCTCTTGCCTCGATGTACCTGTCCAGCCGCTTCGCGATCGCATCCGTCATTTCGCGCGGACGATGGAAGAGCGGTAAATCCCCGACGTGTTCGAAATCCGAGACCGCGGAGTGTCATCCGCGCCGCGCGTTGCCGCGGACGACGCGCGTTCAGGGACGCAACGGGACGACGCCGCCCCGTCGGTGATTTACGACAAATTCCACCCTGCGCACTGTTTCGCCGCGCAAAGGCCGGCTTTTCTGAGGAAAGCGTTAACGGGCTCCAAAAATGATCCGGGCCGAGGTTAACGACCAGATCAGCGCCAGCTGGCATATACTCCGCCGATATCTCGGCTCGCTGCGGCTCGAGAGATCTAATAACGCGGCCGTGCGTGTGTGCGCGCACATTTTGCCACGTGTGTACACACGCGGCTGTACGCGCGCACAGGTATGCGTTGCCGCCGCCACCGGCGCGCGAGATATTTTTCACTTTCGCCATCGCGAGCAAACGACGTGGGCGTCTATATACAGGGTGACTCAGAAGCCACGCCTTCCCTCTTGATTACGGACCCGAATCGCGGACTTCGCCGAGCCTCGTAACGTATCCTCTCCCCGCTGTGCGCTGAAATGTTTCACCCTCNGGGGGGGGGGGGGGGGTCAGATTGACCCGACGGCTTACGTTTATTTTACAGCGCGCACGCGGCTGTTTCTCTCCTTGAGGCGGTGTCGCGGTGTTAAGCGGGTTTCTTTCAGAATCCGTTGATTTGAATGCGAACTAATTATCGGCGCAATTAGAGGACGATTGACCGTTCGGGGACTGAGATATTCGCAAGTTCGAACCCAAGTAGAACGATGAGTCGCGTAAAAGTCAAGACAACGTTGAAGTGATATCGGAATGATCATTTTCACGTCGTCTTGACTTTCGGTTTTATTTTTAAACTCTTTGAATATGACGCTTTTTACGTCGGTCCCGGGATTTGTCTCCATCACGAACAGCGCGCCACGGAAATGTATTATCTCGTTACACCGTCAAAACTTGTTTACCTACGATTGATATCTCGGTGTCTCGATCGGGGTCATCGTTCTTCTCGATTCAGCTCCCTCATGCCGGAGAGAGGCACATCATTTCTAGAGACATTCTGCGTACCTGGTGCGCACACGCACCCGTCGCTCTCTCACCCACGTGCAGGCCCAGTGCATACATATAATGCAGCAGGCTGACTGCTTAGCATATATCGAACGGTCTCTTCCTCCCCCTGGCGACAGGAGTCTCCTGAATAACCCATAAGTCCTGGACAAGTCCTGAGCGTCGTTTGTACACACACACACTCTCTCTCTCTCTTAGCTCCTCGGTCAACGTCGAATTCTCTCCCTCTGTCTTTCAGTTCCTTTCCCTCCCTTCCCTCTTTCTTTCTCTCTTTCTCTCATCTCTCGTTTCCCCCTTTACTTTCTCGCACTCCTCGAGTCCCTCTCCTCGGGCCATAGGTTAAATCCAGGAAGGCGTAACTTCGCGCGACACCGGTTATAATTCACTCCGGAATACCGTCAGCGAGGGAGACGAGGAAGACGAGGCGCTCGCAAGGCAGAAAGAGAGAGAAAAAGAGAGAAAGAGGGAGAAAAAAGAGGAACGGAGACTACTGGGGTTAAACTGCCGTTTCGGGGTCCGCTCTCGGGGTCCCTTCGAAACTCCACCACTGCTTCACGACATTTCATTCCGGAAGGATTAAGGAAAACCTCTCTCGGCCGACTTGTTACTTTTACAATCGTGTCCGTGAAATATCGACGGATCGACGGGGTTGAGAAGTAATAAATGGGTTTGCGAATGCACGCGCGTGTAAACGCAGCTCGCGTTGCTGTTGCGTGCCGCGCGGCTATTCCAAGCTGCGGCGAATAAAACAGTTCTTCGCGGCCCTCCCCTTCTCTCTCTTTCTCCCGTC
The DNA here is from genome assembly GCF_001313825.1 of Dinoponera quadriceps. NCBI lineage: Eukaryota > Metazoa > Arthropoda > Insecta > Hymenoptera > Formicidae > Dinoponera > Dinoponera quadriceps. The sequence goes on along the minus strand of NW_014556795.1, from coordinate 1,593,296 downwards.
GAAATAAAACAATCAGCGGTATTTCTGTAATAATAACAGATGGACCTCGCGCGTCCCTCGCGGAGCGCGGAACGCGCGTCCGTTGCGTATCGCGAAAGTGGTAACGTTCTACGGAACGCTCCTCGTGTCCGCGTATATTCCCCAAACGTTATTCATCGTTAAACCGCGAGTCATCCGTCACGATTAGGAGTCCATTCTTACCTCGGTTACGCTCCGAAGTGGCGACTATTCCTGAACAAAGCGCATCACGGCCGGCGCGGAATAGACTCCGGATGGATCCCGTGAGCGATGCATCATACGTAACGACCGCGGTTTTGGTTTATTTGTCGAAGGGGCGAGCGAGGGAGGGAGAAAGGGAGGTAGAGAGAGAGGAGGGAGGGGGAGGAAGGGAGAACAGTAGCGAAACGGGAACCAAAGCAAACGCCGTCGGAGCCGGCGGAGGGGAGCGTAATTCTGGGGGATCGGGAGCTAAAATAATATTGTTCCCGAAGCGTGCACCCTCGCGATTGCCCGAGATGCGAGCGATTGCGAGCGTGCACCGCGTCGTTACGTCGGACACCAGCCACGATCGTCGTCGGAGGCGACTAAACAGGGGTTGACAGATGGCCGCGTTGATTGAGACGTCGCCGTAGCGGCCGGGGACGACATATGGCAGTACTAGCTGGCAATCAGGCCTCGGACATGAAGAGGATTACGTGACGACTGGATTTATCGCGACGTAGAATCGACCGTGGCCGTCCCTCTCTCTCTCTCTCTCTTCGGCGAGGTGCGCCCGTACTTCGCGCTGATCGCAGGAGCTCGTTAAGGAGTCCGGCCGAGAGGGCCGGACGTCGGAGCGCGCGCGCGAGCCTCGCGTGATCCTTTTAGATCCGTCTCAAACGGCTTTCGTCGGATTTAATCCGTCGAGCTGTCGGACGCATTCCGTCGCGCGATTATTCTACCACCTTGATTTACCCCGATTATACCAAAGGTACTGCTTCCCGATTCAAGCGGGCCGAGATATTCTCTCTCTCTCTCTCTCTTTCTCCTTCTTTCTCTCTTTCTATCTCATTAGCCGCGTTCGGTTCGTCGAGTCACGATCCTTTGATCCCAGCGTTATTGTACGATCAATTGTGGGATATATTATTTATGCAATCTTCTCAAAACGAATACGAGACCTCCAGTTGCATTAAAACCGTCACAATACGTAGCGATGCGTGACGAATATCTACGCAAGGGAAAGTTAATCGTTAATATTGACAATTGATCACAGAGAGGTCTAAGTGATATTAAAATTTAACAGAGGAAAATAGGTGGTATTATGGCCCCCCCCCCCCCCCTCGTTTACAGTAACTTTGTCAACAATCAATATTTTTCATTGAGAATCGAACGATTATATTCGTCAAAGTGTTGCTCAATCGATTCTAGACCCAAAGTTATGAAATATTTATTACTTAGGATGTTATTTAGAGAAGTGGAGCGACGCTGTATAATGGGTTAATGAGAAATAGAAATGGTAATTAAATTCGACGGGAAATTATTCGCTCACAGATCTCCCGCCGAGACGATATTTGCGGATCTTTACGTTCGCGACTCATTATTATCCACGCTCGAGTTTCTTTGTATTCCATCGGGTATTCCGGAATCCGATGAAAAAACTGACCTAGGGACACGCTTGTTTCGTGAAAAACCTCTCCGAAGAGATCAATCCTTCCACGCGGGGGGGATTCGCCGCTGGTGGTAAGGAGGAATTGTCACGTACGATTTATCACTGCAGCCTGGCCCGAGGGACAATTCCTTTGAGAGAGCCTCTAGGAAGAGAAGGAAGAAGCGAGAACGAGCGCAAAAAGGCGGACGTTATCCCCCGCTGCGGGATTCGAAGGATCCCGGATGAGATGGCATCTCTAGGCCGTAGGCTCCGTAGGAAATTTTAGTGGGGCCCCTTTGCGTGTTCCTCTTCCTGGCGCCGATGGCCCGATAACTCTACGGCGACACGGCCAGAATTCCGTCTGCTGTCAAGAGGATGACGTGAAACACGACAGGAGGCTCGAGAGGCAAAACCCGGGGTGTAGCGCGACGACTACGACCGCTCGGCGTTCTATTTTTATTATTGCGCGCGCCGGCCGATAAGTCATCGAGGGAATCGCCCCTCCCTCCTCCGACACCGCTCTTGGTGTATGAGTCAAGCGAGAAAGCGTTGATACCGAAATACATCAGGTGTGCGAATTAATTCGACGCCTTTCTTCGTGAGATTCCAAGTTTACTTACAAAAGGTCGAGTGTAAGTTCAATGCTCGAAATGATTTCCATTATTTTCTCATGGCTCTGCTCCATCCATCGGGCAGGGGATGAAAGTCCTCGCGGAGAAAACTCGGCGGTTTTGACTCGATCAAGTCATCGATGCTTTTTTCGGGCCTCGTCGACTGTTTTAAAATACCGCCGGATGATGTCGAAGCGACCGAAATAGGTGGTGATCCGACGGGGCTGGATCTGGCGAATAAGCCGCATGAGAGAGAATTTCCCGATGCACGGATGAGATCCTTCGTCTCTTTTGCGGCACGTGACCGCGCGTTATCGGGCAGCAGAATCATCACGCCTAGTCCCATTGCCGGTAAGAGGTTTCTTTTTACGAGTTTTACGAGTCACAGCAAATCTCCACGCAAAGCGAAACCAATCTTTCGATAGACCGAGCAGCATTTTTACTCAATTGGAGTGCAAAAAGGATGCGGTGCCTCAGACGCTTCTTTCCGAACAACGTAATAATTACTGCTTTCCGAAGTTAAGCGCAAAGGCACCGAATTAATTTGCGCACCTAACAGCGTCGGTACGCGCGAAATCGTACCGCGCCTATATCGGGATAAGAATGTGACCACGAAATCTCTAAATGACTGCGTTTGTGCGCGTTACATTCCGGCATACCTCGAACTCGTGGCTCTGACGAGGACTCTTGAGATGGCGACGCGCGCGACGGAATGATATTTCACACAGGGTTCGCGCGAGGATGAAGACGCTTCGACATTAATTTTTTCTACTATCGTGGATAGAGCGCACAAGAAAGACGGTCGTTGCTGAAGGACCCATTTGTCAGAAACTGTTTGCATTTCGAGGAAGGGTTCTCGCCTTGTTGTTGCCGAGTCACCCTCTATAAGGACCAATGGTCCGTGCTGGGATAGGTGTTAAAAAAATATTTTCCCTCGGCAGGATCCGGCTCCGGTTAGTACCGGAGCGAATGCGCGACACTCGAGGGAATGGCGGAGCGAAACACGGTGGAATCACGGATCTCTGTCTCTACCTCTTTCTCGCTCGTATTGAACTCGAGCACGGACGACGCGCCTTCTACGTGGGCCTCTTTCACTTTCGAGTGCGTTAGGCGTTTTCCGCGCAGGACCCGGCAGAGGCGGCGACTCATCTTCGAGCAGCAGATGCTCGTTAAGATCCTGTCACTCAGAACTCGCTTAGGCGGGATGCTGCAGCGGGCTCACGCGCGCACGGACGAGGATTAAAAGATTCCCCGCGAGGATAACAACGAGAAATTAATGTATACTGCACCGTGGCGCGTTGCAATCGACGAGGTATGGACAAATACGAGCGGCAAGCCACGATTCCTGATTAATTTCAAACGGACGCAACGACACACGAGTAATTTAAATTTCAAATTTCGACCGACGTTTTTACTGCTTTTATCCTCGAATTTCTCTCTCTCTCTCTCTCTCTCGAGTTAAAATTGTGCGAATTCCTCCTTTGAAAAAGTTCAGGATGTGTACGGACTGCGTTAAATCAAATATTCCTAAGGGCTTCTGCTCGCAAAAAAGACCACGCGAGTTTTTCCTTTCTTAGCACTTGGTCAAAGTACATTGGAACAATTACTTAATGCACTGCGGCGTACCTAAAAAAATGCTGCATTTTAATCACTTCCAGCGGGACTTTCCAGCTTCGCGCAACACGACCTCGCGGGATCAAAGGATCTGAGAGGGACTCGCGGGGAGAAAATTGCGCGTTCTATTTCGAGAAATAGAAAACGTCTCCGCCAACAAAGGCGAGGTTTTTGCTTAGTGGCGAATACATACTCTGCAAATGCGTCCTCCCGGGACTTTTAGCCCTTTCTGAGATAATTCACGACGGGGAAAAGATTTTTTTTCTCCGAGAGCCTCGGGTGAAGTGGGACGCGCTCATTTCACCCCGAGCGAAACGTCTTTGAAATCCCTCGAGGCAAACGAGGTCTCTGCGAGAGTCGATTCCATTATGCTACGATTCGATTGATGATACTGCCTAACTTGACACTTACGGATTGCATTTCCGTGTCTCGGAATTGAGAGACTAAGGGAAACAAATAATAAAAGATGCCGTAACAATAGACATTCGTGCTAAGAGAAACGCTAAAAAATGTTAATTGTTTTCCAATTATTATTTAACCTTTCGAATTCCGCGCCGATTTCTCAGACGTAAGATTTCATGTGACCCCAAAGAATTTTCCGTCTATATGTGATAGTATGTTTATAAAAAAAGTTACATTAAAATCCACATATTTCAATGCATAAGTATACTATCTTTTCTTTGTACTTGTCAAAATCAATTAAAGAAATCATTTAGGGGGCGAACAGCTCGTCCCGCTTGAGAATCAAAAGATTAAGAACACTTCAATGGTAGATAACCATAATGAAAGATAACCAAATGGGCGTAACCAAATAAAAGAAAAAATTGCGTGTGATTAAGTAACTGCGACGGTGTTAGTCACATGACATCTCAGGACGGCTTTACACAGGGCATTCAGAGAAATCCGTCTTCCACGCCTGTCGGTGACAAAAGAGATGGTGTGACAGCGCGTTCTTTGGGAATTGACGGAATCCGACGTATTGAAGCCCAAACACGGCCAGTCACCTGTGAGAAAAACAACACGTGTCGCCGCCGTATCGAGGCTCGGCGTGAACCGGGGAGGAGGGAGGGGGAGACTCGTCCCAGGATTTCCTCCTTTCGTTCCAAAACAAACAAAATGCGAGAGTGCCGAGGGCCGTGCTTCCCCTTTCCCTCCTCTCGTTCTATCAGTCTCTCTTCCTCTCTCTTTCTCTCTCTCGGAAGAGAATCCACGGGGGTTCCGCTTCTACCTCGGCGGGATCTCATGTAAAATGTCCCACCAGCACAGACGCGAAGACGCGGCCCTGGCACGTACGCCGTGGACGAAACGAAAGGAGCGAACGAGCCTCGCGCGCACACAAGTGAAAACTTAAGGCGCGGATCTTAACGAGGAGCCGAAGATTGATGCGGACACGGGCGCAGCATCCGCTCGGCCCGGTCCATCCTGAAATCGTACACCAGCGTTTCCCGCCTTCCCCGCTCCGGTGGCTCATCACTCTCTGTCAGCCGAGCGCATAGGTAGATAGATGCGTCGTCGTGGCGCGTCGTTGTACGCCTTCTTCGTGGCGCTTTGCGCGCGCATTGATCATTATAAATCTGTACGTTCACGTCCTCTCTCTCTCTCTCTACTCCTACGCGTTATTTTTCATCAACGAGCGAGCGCGTCCCCGCGACGATGTATACGTTTCCCGCTGTCGGTCACCGCCAGGCCACCCTCCTCCACCCCTCCCACATCCCCGACTCTATCCAGTCACCCCGGCATCCGCCCGGATTCGTCGGGGGGTGAATAGAGTACGAATCGGACGCATCGACGGACAAGTGCGCTCACACCGATCTCTACGCCATTGTGAGCGCATAAACGTTTTCACGGGGCCCTGGTCGGGGCCTTTGAAGCGGCCCCACTCCAGCAACATCAAGATGGGCCTGTCAGGGCCTAACTAGCTAAGGTCGAGCCCAAGCCGGACTCACACGAACGAAGGGACGCCTCGGGCGCGGGTTTGTCCGAGTGCACGCTGTTTTCGTGTTTTGACACGGCCTCCTGACGGATGCTGATGCTCGCTTCGAACGTTTCAACGTATCGGTCGCGCTATTAATTTTGCAACAAGCACGACGTGTACGACGCTGCGCCACGTGCGAATTTCCGGACGAGCCCGGAAGAATGGCGGGAATGATCGTGAAGAACGCGATTCCTCCGCAGCTCACGGCGTTCCTCTGTGAGATCGGCGCGCGATACGCACTAATGGAAAATTACTTTCAGGGCCGGACATATTTTATTTTAGTAGCGACATGTGTGTGAAGTTACCCCAATAGCACAATTCATCGGCGATTCTGATCCAATATTAGTTATATCGGCATTCATCGGGGTATATTGAATGTGCATTGCCCCGATATAAAATCAGCCGGGACTGTCACACCTGCGAAAGCAGATTTTCCGTGATATCCGCTGTAAATTTTCGACGGCTTGCTAATAGAAATATAAGGGGATCTGCTAGCACAGCAGATCATGACGACAGATTAATCCATTGTCAGATTCTGCTGGTAAATTCTGTTCTATTTCTACTAGTGAGCTATCGGCGAAATTTATAGCGGATACTGCGTAAAATCTGATTCTGCAGGTTTCGCAGACCGAGCGGCTTTTTACATCGGGCGACACTCGTTCAATGCACCCCCGATGAATGTTAATATAACCAATATCGGACTGACGTATCGCCAAAGAATCGTGCACGAAGATTCTCACCGAAAAGAAACGATCATTTTCGATCGACGCGTCTCGAAGGATAGAGGAGTACGGTCCCGGGGAAGTGAGGGGGGGGGGGGGATCATCCGCAATATCCATTGTAATACGGCGATTGAAGTCGGGTTGAAAATCGATCATTACGGAGGCGATAGAAAGGCCGGAAATGGGAATATCGAATTGGATTCACACGGTCGACGAAGCGACTCGTCAAACGGTACGGAAAATCGATCCGGAGGGAACGAAGTTGTACGATACGACGAGGACGACGAAAGAAAGCAAAAGACCCGGGCGATTCGGTGATAAATTTCGACCGTTCTTCCCAGGGTGCCCCGCCGCGGGAGAACGAACGGAGCGAGCGGGCAACACGATCGCGAGAATCGATCGGCGATTAACCGTAATTTACCTCGCGCCTTAAACAGCGTGAAATCGGAGAAAGAAGAATGTAACGCGGAGTAAAGCCGGCGGTATCCCGGCGGACTTATCTTATCCAAGTTAACGCAACACGAGCCCGCGCTGTGGTAGCGGGCGTGTAAGGCTCCGCCGCCTCCAGATAAGTCCGAAATTTTAGGACCGTGTCGTTCGCCACCTGCTCGCCACTTTCGGCCGCAATTTATCGGGCGCCGTCGCGAGTCGAATTTATTTATATATCGCGCGATCGTTCCTCGCATTCGATATCGCCGCTCGTTTCTTCTTTCCTCCGCGATTACATGCGCGGGTAACCAATCGGGACTCCCGCACGGGATCGAGATCGGCTTGCCGATGCGCTCGGCCGACGGAGGGACGGCGGAAACCCGAGAGAAACCCTAGAGCGAATACGGAAATTGGAAACCTTCTCGTGTGCGCTACGTTGAGGCTCGAAAAGCTCGAAAGAGGCCCATATGGGCTGCGAGGCGAGAGCCGTTTCGAAATCCGTATCGTAGAGGCCATCTGAGAGGCCCGGCTCTTGCCCTTCCTACCTCTCCGCCACCCGGGACCGGACGAGAAAACGATAGGAAAGAAAAAAAGGTAAGGGAAAAAGGCACGAGGAACTGCGGGAGGGATGTGTAGTATGGACGGAAAGAGAGAAAGAGAGAGAGAGAGAGAGAGACCCTAGCGAAAATAAAACTACGAGGAACGACTGTCGATTATTCGGTGTCTAAACAAACTAGAGCCGGTCCTGCAGCGCCCCACGTCGCCGCCGCCGCTGTCGCTTAACAAGGACCTCGTTATAATATTTTATTACGCCTCTCGTATATTATAATGCCACGCTGCGAGAGGTTTCCTCCCGGGCGCGAAAGAGGGAGAGAGAGAGAGAGAGAGAGGTGGCCTGCGCTTTCGCGCAGTCATGTGGACGCAGAAATTTACGGTTGTGCTTCGTAGAAAGAACGGGTTACCCACACCTTTGACAAGGTCTCTCTTCTCCCGTGTGATCATCCGGGCACGAATCCATGATTGAAAACGAGGGACAAGGCACGGTGTGTATGAGTTATCGCGTTGTCAGTGGAAACATCGTCGCGGCGCACATCGATGAGAATGCGCGTACCTTCCCGAGGAATATCGCGGCGGCCGGGTTAGGCAGTAGGTAGGTATGCGAGTCCTCGACGACGCGGCCGAACGCAGCGGGACCGCCACGCGTGAACTTCGAAGAATGCGGCTCCGCCCGGCTGGAACGTCTATTAATACCTATTTACGCTAAATCGGTACGTCGCGCCACATTTCCTCGCCAATTCTATCAGCAACCGCGGAACGAACCGTTGTCCGAGCACGTACGACGTCCGCGCGATTCCCCGGCGCACCGGGGGAGCATCGACGAGGCGCGCACAGCGGAAAGGTACACACTGCGCGCAGGTAAACGTCGCTTGTTTCAACACTGCAAATCCAAGCGTGTAACTTTGCACACTTACGGGAAAGACAGTCTCTCAAGTCTCAAGAATAGATATTCTCGTGTATGAGCGAGGGTGCTGGAATCTCCTTCCTAAGACAATCTTCGATTTGCTCGTTCGAATTTAGCCGGATTTGAATTTCTTTCTCGATAATGGGATAATAATATTCTCGAGGATGGAATATGCTTTTCTTCGCAGTGTGATAATGAGCTTTTGCGAAATTTGTAGACAGGTGTATTTTAAGATTACGTTGAAAGGAAAAGGCGCTACAGGCAAATGTTTGCTAAGGAGTACTGCTGTCATTCTTCCTGGCTTGGATTAAGCAAAGTATTACGTAGCACTTTTTCTCTTCCAGTGGATCGTCGAGAAAATATTCTTTGTTGAAGATAACTATTGCTTCCAAGCACGGTTGTAACAGACGCATTTCTCGAAGTGACCAGACAGATTCAGATACTGAGAGGGGAATTTAAATAGATACGGACACAGATATAAATTCGAGGTAAATAATACAGATACGGATATATACATTATGAGGATGTACACTTCATGAAGTGTATCTAGAGATACAGTATGTGTCTATATCTAGTTATTATAGTGTCTCAACTACTTAAAAAAGCAAAGTAAGCCGAGCGATCGCGTTTTTTTAGCAAAGCGAATGATATTTCTCTCCGTGTATTATTACCCACGTGTACACCTTCTGACAAATTCCGAATCAATTTTCCCCGATAATCGACACGTCGACCTACCAATATCAAGATCAAACGATCGAACGGCAATCACGAAAGAGATTCGCTCGGAACTATTCGCGCGTATTTCCCGTAACAGCAGGGGACACGTTCCGCCCTCCTCTCGCGAATCTTTTTTCCGTTATTTTCGATAACAGAATCAATCCTGGGAATGAGTCGCGCGTTGGACGGAACAATAAACGCAACTGAATATTTCCTCTCTGAAAAAAGCAGCGATTTGTATTTCACGACTTGTGTATGCGCGATAAATGAAAGCATTTCCTGTTTACGTACGCGAATATACATGCGCGCTGCAACATTTTATTTTATCGCAGAATAATTCCACCGGAGGGGGACAATTGAGGTAGGCATGCAACTTTTATTTCGATTTATCCGCCACGTGCACCATCCCTCCTCCCCCGACCCCTCGGGTCCGCTGAATATAACCCACATATCACGGAATCGTCGTCGCCGTATCGGGGTCGCATGTGACAGAATCGCTTTTAAAATCGCGTTACCAGACGCGGTCGACGCGTCGTCGTCATTGTCGTCGTCGTCGATGACTTCAACGCGTGCGAAACGCACTCGAAACGACCGTAGGACGAGAGGACGCGCGGAGAAACGCGCAATCCCACGCGCGAACGCACTTCGCTCGAGGGCGAATCCTGAGCGGGTTCAGGTGTCGCAGGATCCGCGCCACCCTATATCCCGAGGACGGCGACGGGAGGCAACGAGGCGGATGCTTTTCGCGGTCCAACGGCCCGAGAGCGAATTATCCTGCGTCGTGGAAGTTATCGAGGAAATATTGGAAAGTCCGCAGCCCCGCAGACGCGGCAGCAGCCGCCGCCTCGTCGAGTGGCTTCCATTCGTTTCCGGCGCAGCGATTCGAGTGCGCCGGGCTGAACAACGATTCCTGACTAACGTGGCTTACGAATGAAATCCGACGAGGGCGTGTGGCGGCGATAAAGAGGATCGAAAGCGTGAGAATGGAACAGTCGGATGGATCGGGAGGAGAAGCGGTTTTATCGCGCTCGACGGGAGGCAATGTAAGATTATGTTCGGGGAATGAAGTACCAGGATTTGTCTTTTTTTCCCCTCTTTTCTCGCGAGGGTGAGAAGGGTTTCTCTTGTGCGAGCCTACGTTCATAGTGCATTATCTTGAGCGCGTGTTCGGCCCCAAGTGTATTTCTGTATCGGCCGCGCACGCAGATCGAGCCTTTCTCGACGGGATCGACAATGCGGAAAATAAGTATCGCGTAATCCTAATGAATATCACCTTAAATCAAAAACCATTTCACGCTTACGTGCGGTAATTCGTTTAAAAATTAAAGTACCATTGCGCTCAAGTGAGTGTTCGCTGCAAGCTGTTAAAATATACGTTTAAATTGATAAAAATATCGTTTGATTCAAGGAGCTGAAAAACACACGTGTATTTTACGTGTATTCGACTTTAGACCTTTCTTCCTGTGTGTGTGTGTGTGTGTGTAAGTCAACACCTACGTATGACAGATCTACTTTGTACGCATCGCACAGTGTCTGAATAAAAACATAGTAATGGCCGTCATTGCGCGATTTTCCGCACGCGAGCGACATCAACGCCCCGGCGGCTCGGTGTAAACACGAAGGAATAAACGCGGTAAACCTTACGATGAATTTTCCACATGAGAGTACGAATCACTATGCGTCGGTTCCACGTGTGTCGAAGGCTATTACACCCCGAACCAAACGCGTATGTTCGAAAGACGTTTCAATATCAAAAGACATCTTCACGACACCCTGGGACACGTCTCAATGTCACCTGGAGAAAGTCTCAGTACGGTATTTGCAGCGAGTCAAGCGTCCCAGCTTTTCAACGCCCCGCCGCAGGTTGTAAAATTGCGCTCGGAAACCGTAAATGCGTCGGGGAATCTCGCGGACAAGCCCGCTAATGCGGCCCGACGCGGATCGACGTGAATATCTCGCGTTCGCGGGGTAATTCGCGGGAATGGAAGTCTCCGGGCGNGGGGGGGGGGGGGGGGGGGAATCGTCGGCTGCTCGATGAGACCGTGTGAGTGTGAGAGACGACAATAGAAAATAAGAGCGACGTTTTAAGACCCGCGTCGTCGCTCGCTCGCCCTCTCAGATACTTCGGCGAGCCCGAACGTTTCGAGCGCGTCCTCCGTCTTCCGGCCATCGACGGTTTTCCGATGATTACGCGGTCACGGCGCTTTAATTACGCGGCCACGACGATTCACAGCCGCGTGAATGGTGATAGCGATTATTCATCGGCCGGTTTGAGAGCCCGCGCGAGATACGAGCTGCGCTGACGCGGGGACGATTATTCAACGTCCGTTGTTGCGCGAACCGCGAGTGCCCTTTCGCCACTTATTGCCGCCACGGCACAATGGATTTTCAACGGCAATTTCGATTCTTGATTGCGCTATGCGCCGGGGTTACGCAGGGGTTAAGAGAGAGAGAGAGAGAGAGAGAGATATGGAAAAGAATGGGAAGCTTGACCTCGTTCGTTCCTTCCCTCCCCCTCGTTACTTCATCGCGATAATCTCGTCGAGCGCACGCGCCGAATTAAATCGCTATCGATAATACGCTGTTAACGGGCTTATCTGATAATTGCGCGTGCTATGTCGGGAATAGCCGCAAAGTGGAAAACGATCGCCTCGAAAGGGAATCCCGCGAGAGGCGCCCGAGCCACGGCCAATTTTCCTGTTCTCGGCTCATCCCCGACCGGATTTGTACTTAAAATTATACCGGTTTCGTTACCTGAAGTTATTACAGCGCGAGTGGAATAAGGGAACGGATGAAGTGCGAGAGAGAGAAAGAGAGAGAGAGAAAGAGAGAGATAGAGAGCCGTCGAAGCGGGATACGATTAACGACAGCGTATCCTCGCGGCGAGAGATCGTCATTGCGCGATCGAACCGGGGATGTAATTTCGGACATCGCCGAATGTTCGGCCGTGGCCGGCGCTCGCTTTGCATTTAATTTTCCGCAACTGCCTCATGCATAAATCGCGGATGCATGGAATAAATTAGAGGCCTGTAAATTAGATATATCGCGGGCGATATCAGTCTTCCACGTCCTCGACGTGCCGGTTCATAACTGTGGAATTAATTCAACGCCGCTGACCGTCGCGGAACGGTAACGCGATTCCATTTTTCCCTCGCTCCCTAGTAGATACTATTATCTTGCGGGAAGCGCGATAAGTTCGGCAGCTGCAGCGTTGGAAGAAAGCCTGAGAGACCAGACGCGCGGGTCAACCAGACGTACGGCGCGCGTCTTTGATTTTTTTACTACGCGTCGATCGACTTCCGTAGAAGAGAAACACGTCCGATACGGGGTCAAGCCGATTAACGCGAGAAGAGGAGGGGTGTATTCTTTGAAATCGAATTAGCGAAAATATCACCGGCTGAATCGATAAAGCAGTGTATTGCACTGGCGATCGGTGCATGGAAAAAGTAGTCTTAAATCGATGATAGATTTCTCGTGTATGAGCGAGAATATTGTTGAAGTTCTCCGGAGATTTTTCATCGCGAATTGAGCGCAAGTGATACTTGCGTCAGTACGAATTCAATCGAGTCGAGACGAAAGATCGACTGAGAAAATGATCATATTCTTGATTATACATGAGAATATCTATTCTTGATTTAAGTTCCGTCCTTTCCCGTGTATTCACTAAGAAACACTTTCGCTTGTTTTATATTTCATTGACTTCAGCTGATGAAAGATTCATCGCAAATCGCTGCTACGTGTCTTCCTTGTAATAAAAATATATATACATACATACACACACATATATATATAGACTCGAGAATCGGAGGTTTCGAGGCCGAGTTACATCAGGATAAGCTGATTTTTCAAACACTATATATATATATTGAGTCAATAAAACATAATAAAGAATATATCAGATAAAAAGATCGGCAGCACACCTTAAGAATGTGATTACCGATAGATAATGAAAAAGAGGTGATAAATAATATCTCTCTTCACCGCGTGGCTACAGCTGGATTTCCCGACGGGAAGTCGCCGCTATCAACCGGCTCTCCCAGCGAAATTTCACTGACTCTCTGTGCTATATTTACAACTATAACCATCAACTAGCGACTACTCGACCGTTTCTCAGCGATAACCCGCTGACTGCACTTCGGACAGTGCGTTATCGTTGTTACGTTACGCGTTCACCGGACCGTTACTGTATTTCACGTCGGTCCTCATCTGACCTCGTCTTAGAGCGAAATAACCGGCTGTACGCGAACAACAGCCTCTCCTCCTTCGTCACCTTATAAGTCCCACAGAGAGAGAGAGAGAGAGAGAGAGATTGGCAAAAACGCACTTACCCATTAGCTTGCGGACCTCCGTCTGGCTGAGGAAGAGGTTGAAGTAGCTCGCCGCCGGCTGCGCGACGACCAGCAGCAGCATCGCCGCGAGCCTCCAGAGCATCGTGGCCGCCACGTGACGTTCACTCGTGGTGGGCCTCCGTGTGTGTATTTACCGACGACGACGACGAGGGGCGAGCACAGAGCGTCTCGCCGGACGCTACGCTCCGCCACCGGCGAGATTCATATTTTCGCGCGACGCCCGCTCGGAGGATGGCACTCGCACGTGACACGCCGCGCCTCGGGAGAGAGCGTGCGCGCGCGGCTCTCCTCAGGAGCGGCCCGGAGACGCGCGCTCCTGCCCCCGCTTTTTTGACAGCTCGTCGACGGCGCGCGTGTTATCCGGCCGAGGGACACTCCCCGCACACGGAGGAAGGCGCGTTCGCGGCTGTTCTCTCACCTGGATGTCGCACGACGCGTTCACCCGACCGGGGATTATCGAGCGCGGTTACGACGGAGTCGAGCGGCGGACGAGGCGACGCGGAATGCTGCGAGAACGGAGCGGAACGTTCATGGGGAGCGCGCGCGCGGCCTGCCTGCCTGCCTCGTGAAAGCCACAACCAGTTGTGTGCTACCATCGCCATGGGTCGTCTGGGGTCGGCGCAGGCTTGTCGGCCGAGAGCAGCCGAGCGGGCCCGAAACCTGCCGAGGCCCACCTACGAGAGAACCGACGATGGTCGTGGTCGTGAGCCCACGACCAGAAGAGATCGAACCGGCCGTTCTCTCTCTCTCGAACGAACGAACGAACGAACGAGACCAGAATTGAATTTAAAATTCACCGACGGCGATATTGCGCGAGCGCAAGACTGCGGGTTTCGGAGGGCGGGGGAGAGAAAATCGCTGGACGAGCGCATCTGTCTTCTGCTGTTTATGACTTGGAACAATTTGCTACTCGTCCGAGCGACGAGTCCGCAAACAGAGTAATACGGAGGACAAGTGGTGTTCGCGCCCTAGGATTCGCGAGATTTCAGTCGGAGTAGGGGTGTTGCGATACTGGACGGAGAAAAAGGTCTCGTTGTATTAAACCCAGAAAGGGAAGGAACAGGTGCTGGTTTTGGTTGGAGGAAACAGAATTTCTGTTTGCGAGAGTCACGTCCGAGTCACAACAGCCAGAATTTCTTCTTCGCGCTCCGACCAGAAAGCTCACTTGTTCCCTTTTGATATAACCGGATCATTTTTTCCGTATTTTTCGATTATTCTCTGCCGCAATAATTTTCGGCATGCGATCTCTCGCTTTTAACGCCATCGAACTTAGTCGTGGCGAGAAGACGGAGAAGCTTCAACACATCCTCTTTAAAGCTTTTAGATCGCGAACCGTAGAAAGTCTAGTGCATAAAGTACGACTATCTTTATACCACATAGTGAAATTACTATGCGCGGACGTACGTTACTTTAAAAGCAGCTTTAAAGTAAGTAGCTTAAAAATACCTTTTAAAGCAGCAAAACAGAAACGCCCTTCTTATTTCTTCATTCTTATATTTCCTCTAATTTCACTTCTCTTTAAACTTTCGACGCGAGTGTGTCAGTATCGAGATTCTCGTTCTGACACTGGCATCACTAATAACATCGGATATTCCTCATTAAATATCCGTCCCGGCCCGATATTGATATCGATACTTTCACGGGTATCGCAACATCCCTGATTCGGGATCGTCGATTTTTGCCCGACGCGTCCGCGACACGTCGCTTGCGAGAGCCGTCATCAACTACCGATTATCAGACGTCAGCTATCGGCTGTCCGTGAATTATCGGCTGCCAGTCGTCGGCGCCGGTTCGCGTTGAATTTTCAACGAGCGCGCGCGGTTCCACCGGACCGGCCGTGAAAAGATACCCGGACGTGCTTGGAAATCGGTCCTCCTCTCGATAGGTGGGATAAATAGAATGTGTGAGCCTACCTGCGTCATTTGCGCGTTGACCGTTTCCTAACGGTCTCGCTTTTGTCGGCGTAATAAGCCGGAGGATTCTATCCGCGATGGAACTTCTTATCCGACGTGTCGGCCGAAGTGTCGCGCGTACACGGACGCGCAAATAGAATATCGCAGGGACGATCCTCCCGGAATCAGTCGGCGCTGAAGGAGCTCTAATTGAGCGGGACAGCTTCTCACAGTATAAATAGAGAGGATAATGCGGTGGGCAATCGACGGTTTCTTCAGCCGTCCGCTGATACCTACGGCTTTTACGGTGGCACGGCTCGTAACATTGGTGTTGCTAACCGTAGAAAATCGAAAGCGTAACGGCATTCTCGGCGAGCAATAAATTCCAGGTCCTTTATCCACGGTACTTCGGCAACGGGTTGCACACCCCTCGCGCGTTATCCGAAGCTGAAAGTCGCGCCTGGTTCGCGCGGGAAGCCCATTTCGTTCTTTCTCTTCTTATTGTCAGCGTACAATACCTCGCTGTCCAATTAACCGCTATCAATCGGCGACGCGAGACAGTGCGATATGAAGCGTGCTACTTTTGTCGTCTGTTTATTCATTCCACGTGTCTTGCATAAAGATTTCCGCCTTCTCAGATGAAAATCGACGAAACCGTGGGGAAGCGCGGTAAAAGTACGGTAAACCCGACACACCCCGTGTTTCTCCGCTGTATTTTAATAAATTACGTCGGACAGAACGCGAACTTTGTCTATTGCGTGTACAACGCAAAAGCATCGAAATCACTCCAATTTTCACGTACACTTCCGCCGTGTAGGAGCATTTGCAATTTTGCGCAACATTTACCAGACAAACGGTTCCCCCTATTTTTATGATTAAAATCACAAAGTGAGTGGTGGAATCTTCCCACCGAAAATAACTATAATTCTCTACGAGTGTAGTTTCTAGAAGGGTCGATCCTCAAACATCTTAGAAACTAATTATCACTCGCGGCAAAATATGTAATAATTTATATTAATAAATATCACATTGTTAAATTGAAGACCGTCGTATATTCCGATGGGGAAGCGTTGCTGGTTCGCATCTGCGCAGGTAAATTTCAATTTCACACGGGACTCGAAACGTCTCACAAGCGTGCGATTGCTTCATACTGTCGATACTGTCATTGATTACGCGGTCGGTCGCGGACTTTAAGTCTCATCCTTTGACGGGAAAACACACGTCACGCTAACCACAGACAGAGGTAAGTTCAACCGCGAATTTACGAGACGCGCGAAGTGTGGGAATGTTCCTCGCGTCCCGCGGGAGGAAGAGATGGATTAGAATTTCTTGCTGCTCTCCTCTCGCTTAACGCGATTCACTGAATTATGCTAAACAGTTCCCGAAGAGGTCGCGTGCTAAAGGACACTCATATATATATTTCCATATTTTACATCTGCCTGTATAATTAATACACACAGACGCGCACGCGAGAGACGGAAGCGTCAAGATTATAGATCGCTGCGCGGGGGACAGCGGCGATAAACAACGCGTCGAATTATTGACGATAAAGCGCGCTCCTCGATCGCACTTTCGGGACATTTTTACCGCGCTTTGTCGTCGAGGAACGGAGCGTATCTCTAGGAGCCACGAGCGCGATGTGCGGAATACGAGGCGCTCTCGAATTTCATCCCGGAGGAATCGGGGGCAATTGGAATATCCGTCCGTGCATTTGCATAATTCGAGAGATCGACGACGGATAGGGAGAACGCCCACGTAGCCGCGTCGAATCACGATCGTCTTTACCTACCCAGGACCCACCTTTCCTTTTTCCCGTCTACCAGGACGCGCTTGATTACCGTACGCCGTTATTACCGGCGATGCGCGCGAGCGAGAATACGAAGAGGCGGAAGGAGGCGAGCCGAGAGCGGGACTCGTTTTGCAAATTCGCGGTTGATTGAAAAGCTCGCGCGGCATAAAAACGGCCGGATAACTGCTGCGGCGGGAGGAGGAGGGGAATGAGAGAGAGAGAGAGAGAGAGAAAGCCGGGTGATTACTCTCTTACCGTATTATAGCATGGGCCGAGGAGCGTTTGTCTGTTAACAGGCCCGATTTCGCCATTGGCGGCCGACGGATGCGAGAGGCAAATTCGTACGATGCGTCCTCGCGTGTCTTTCCTTTTTCCCGTTCGTCGTCCTCGTCGTCGCGCGGAGAGCTATTAATTTAATCTCCGCGATCATGCGGTTACTTGAGTTATCATTTAATATTTTATCGTCGGCCCTCCCCCTCATTTGCTCGTCGTCTCGATACCGTAACGCTGATACGGATTACACGCTGCCGGACGGTGAGTAGAAAATGTCCGACCCACGACGTGCGTACGAGCGCGCCAACGTAACGAGCGTGAGACGGGATTGCGATTAATCCGCGTGGTAATCGAATCAATCAACGAGCCCTCATTTCGTTTCTTTCAAATTCGAGCGATTCGCCGCTAGCGGAGGGCAAGCGCGTGGAAAATTCGGAAGGTGGGACGAGAGCCGAGTTACCGTTGGCCCGAGTTAACAATGCGAAAGGGAGGATGCGGGCTGTAAGAATCCTGGCGCGGCCGCGACTGTGCGCGATATTTGGATCGCTATCTGGTGGGTCTCCGGTAGTCGTGCGCGAGCACAATATACAGTGGGTCCAAAGCTGATACAGCTGATATCATAAACAAGACTGCGCAGTGCGCGGTGTGAAGCAGCGGCTTAATCTACCGCAAATACAGGCCGCCTCGCTTAAATCAAGGCAATGTCAAGAGAAGAGAACGGGCCCCTTTGTCGGTCCTAATCTGCGCAAACAGCCGTATATCTGGCGGTCGTCGGCCAAACTCGCGGTTTATCCGAATTTATCCCGGCAACGGCTTCTGGAAGATGTGTGTCGTGAGACGCGAGAGACTACTCTCTCTCTCTCTCTCTCACACAGATATATTTCCCACCGTATTCTCTCTAATTTCTGTCATAATTCACGTTACGATTAGCACCGCAGCCTTCGTCATAATTTTATTCGCACACACGGTGTGTACGTGATTACGACATAATTACGAAAATAAACACGTCGCAACGGTTTTACTCGCCGTGGTGGAAAATCTACTCCGGGGGGGGG
>NW_014556795.1:1574448-1574750 GCF_001313825.1 Dinoponera quadriceps | reverse complement strand
GGGGGGGGGGGGGGGAACCTTCTCGTTGCAACTCGCCGGGAGCGTAACGATTCGAGCCACTCTATTTTTATAATATATATTTCCATATTCCGTGCCATCTCCGCCGAGAGAGGGAGAGAAAAAAGAGAGAGAGAGAGAGAGAAAGAGACTCATTTCCCCGGATGCCGTCGCAACACTACATCATTACGGGAACGCGATTACGCGTTTTACAGGGAGCGGCTTTTAGTGGAAATGAGGTGGCGCACTTTCGGATCGCGGCTTTTACGCGCGTTCGGAGGAAGAGGGTGGCCCCCCCCCCCCCC
>NW_014556795.1:1545088-1574399 GCF_001313825.1 Dinoponera quadriceps | reverse complement strand
CCCCCCCGAAAGGGCCCGTGCATTATCATACGCGGTTTTCGCTCTGCGGGAGAGCTTTCTTTGCCGCGGCGCCACCAATTAACGCTTTCCGCGGCGCTCAAAAGACCCGGCGCTGGAAAATAGATTAAAGCGCGCGCCGTTTGCCACCGCCTTTTACAACGTTTGCAGACAGCAGCGCGTGTGTACCGCCGACAGCTCTCTACCCTCTCCCCCTCCGCGGCCTCCCCGCCGGCGGGCTTTCCTCCGTTCGGCCCTCGGCCGCTTTTCACGAGCCGCGCCGCGGATAGCGACGAGCTTTTGTCGAAATTTTCGCATGACCGGAGGAGGAAGAGGGGAAGAGGACGCCTCGCGAGATCACCCCGGCGCTGTTCGCTGCCGGTGTGACACTCTCAACGTGACACTCGATATTCCGACGGAGTTTTGCGAGCGATATCACGCAAGCCTGTGTGTGTTCGGATCCTTTCGCGAATCGAAGCCCCTCGCGATCGGNCGAGTAGCGGAGGATGGG
Organism: Dinoponera quadriceps; assembly: GCF_001313825.1. Taxonomy (NCBI): domain Eukaryota; kingdom Metazoa; phylum Arthropoda; class Insecta; order Hymenoptera; family Formicidae; genus Dinoponera; species Dinoponera quadriceps. The sequence continues at coordinate 1,573,891 of NW_014556795.1, read as the reverse complement.
GGGGGGGGATATATATCGGATTTAGTTTTTTGCCGGCGAATCGATCAGTTTGAACCCATCTGACCTCGGGAGAGGACGTGGAAAGGGTTGAAAGTAGGGGAAGCGGTGTGGGAGGGGGAGGAGCGGGCGAGAGAGTCTGAAAATAAGAAGATATAGATAAAGGAGCCGGGGCACGTTGGCCTAACAAGACTCAGGACTCAGGGGCTATTATCATAATTGTGGGCTGCAGGCAGCGGCTGTACCCACAAACCAGAATGCCTCTTGTCTCATCTACCTTCTTCTTCTTCTTTTTCTTCTCTTCTCTTCTCTCCTCTCTCTTCTTCATCGTCTCCTTCATCTTCGTCCTCCCCTCCTCCTCCCCGTTCCCTCATCTCTTTCTACGTTTCTTCCTCTTCTTCGCAACTTTTTGCCCCTCTCGTTCCCTCGTCGTGTTTCTCGCGCGTCTCTTTACCGGTCTTTTGCACGCGCTAAAGACAAATGGAGCGGCCCCGGCATTCAGCGCTTCCCCGTGTTCCGTATTTCCATCTAAATTAAAGGAACGATGATTAATTCACAGGCGATGCTGAATGCAGCGAGAGCCCGCACAGAGAAATCTCCGTGCGAGGCGGTGTTTTTGTGCGATACGCATGTGCGCGCGCGTTGCTGCTGTGACCTATTTCGCGGGATATATGTAATTAGTAAATGTTTCTCTATGCCTATATGGAAGCGGATACGAATAGTAGCCGCCAGCTACGATCAATATCGAAATTAAATCCCGCGATGCTTTCCGGCGGGTTTGAATAACCCGGCAGAATTTCGACGAAGTAAGAAATACGAGTAACTCTAATTACGCGGGATATGCTGTTTAGATAAAATTACAGATTGTTGCTCGCCTCCCGAAGGTTCGTTATTAAATTCAACTTTAAATAACGTGGCCCGCTCGACGTGGACCACCCCGAACCAGCCGAAACGCGAACAGCCGTGCTTCTGCTCTTCGGGCCGTCTCTCGTGCGCCTCTTTTTCTGACGTCGTCGGTATCAGTCACGGGAAAGTACCGGGCAATCGAGTCGGAGATCCTCGGATAATTGAAACAATCGAACGTAACTGTTACACAAGCTCCCCTCCCCCGGGGAGTCCACGCTGCAATTTCTATCGTTGACTTATCGACGAGCGACGTGCTTTCATTCGCGATACACTACTCAGAGTTTCGGCCGGTTGCCACTCGCTCGTTGCACAGCCAATTATCTCCCCGTTTCTTCCAATTACCGGCGAGCACCTCCTCTTGTCTGTGCGCGCCATTCTAACTGTCGCATTACTGTAAATATCTGCATAAAAGGATTACATATTACTATATTATATGTCAAGCGTTACACTGAAATGTTACCGGAGAGGACTTGTTATTAACGATTGGAACTTACTACGGGATATTTTAAATCGATATCCTACCCCTCTCTCTCTCTCTCTCTCTCTCTCTCTGTCGTCCGACTTGCTCGACTCCTGCTGTGTCTGCTCATTACGCAAACTTCCCCCGGTGGTGGAAGAGAAGAAGTCAAAGGCAAAGACCGGCGGATGTGGGACAGAGTATTCCATTTCCCGGCGAATTATGGTAAAAGCAAATACATATATATGCTTCGTCGAAAAAATCGTTATACTGTGCGTCGAGAGCGTCTTTTCTCCTTTTCTCTCTCTCTCTCTCTCTCTGTTTCCCGCGCACTCTTTCAGCAAGAGATGCCAGGGGCGTGTATGTTTGTTTAGCCTCGGTGTACCCTGTTATTAGGGACCGCTCTGCCCGTGCCCCCTCGAAAACCGTAGGGCCCGCGCCGAGATTTGAGCGCCGCGAGCCCGATCGTGCATCCCCCTGCCGAACCTCCGTCCGATCGGCTCTCCGCTTCGCTTTCATGCGTAAGAGGAGTTCTCGGGAGGAGAAGAGAACGCTGAGATAAATTCGGGAGGGGGATCCCTCGGCTCCTAGCGGACTCCTCGCCCTCTATCTAGATCTTGATTTAGATTCCACCGCGTTTTAATTTATTACCGACGATGGGGGCGACGATTACAGCGGAAACGGCGGACGCTCGGCCGCAGAGGATTCGCCAATTTTCGGTCTGTGTAAATAAAAGAAGAGCAAAGGGAGTAATGAGAGAAAAAGAGAGAGAGAGAGAGAGAGATAAAGGGCTTGAAAAAGCAACGCCCGTATACAACGGGAATATCGAGTTTTACGTTCGTTGGGCCGAGTTTCCGCGAACGATACGACACGTGCTGCTTTTGCCGGCCCATCGCCCAGGGAATTTAATTAACCAGCGCTGGGCACGGCTCTTGACACACTTTCGGCCCATTTCGTCAGTTTCGAAATGCATAGTTCGGCGTGCCTAACGCTTCAAATAAATCAAACGCTTAATGTAATTATACTTCTCATTAAACATACGTGCCTTATATATCTCAAGGCGAAATATAATCCCATCGAAATATAATCCTAGTTTTAGTATTGTAACAGACACATTTTTGGAAGTAACTAAATGCAAATACAGATGCTGGAAGAGAGATATAAGTAGAGAAATATAGATACACATATAAATTTGACGTTAATAATTAGAGATAGATTCATATACTATGAGAATAGATATACTTTATGAAGTACATCTAAATAAACGTTCACGTAACCGTGAAATAACCCGAAAGTAATATTTCATTTTTTAATGGCGCGCGGGAAACGCGCCAGTTACTAAATCGACGTGGATTTAACATGCATGAAAACATTACGAAAATAATGACACACGAGTCGTGTGTGTTAATTCGATACTGAAACCTTCAATCTAATCGAAGGTCGGCGACACGAGGAAATGTGAACATTTACTCGAGAGACTCTTTACCGTGCATTTACCTTTAAACTTATGTCCGTATCCGCCGTCTACTCGCGTTTCCCTCTCGGTGTCCAGTTACTTTCAAAAATGTGTCTGCCGCAACACCGATCCTAATCGACGGTAACCGATCCTTCCTCACGATTCTCCTTATAAAATTCGTCTTTACTTCGGAGATCGTATCGCCGAAGGGAACACGCGGCTGTATTTACCACGCGTATCTTCTTAACGTGACGTTACCGGCGTTACAATTTACACGATATCCGCGCGAGCGGCGAGCGAGCGAAAGAAGTCCGCACGGTTTTTTGCATGCGGGGTGATTCGTGGGATATAACGCGACTCCTCTTTCGCTCGATGCACAATGCATCCCTGATGACACGTCCTGCCTACGTCCGCAATTGAATACTGTCTGTTTGCGCGGATGGCACGTGACAATGCCCCAAGGCTCGCACGCGACCGCACCCGGTCGCCGTTATTTGTTTAATTTAAGGGTATTGTTGCGCGCGCGCCGTGTTTTCGTCGGCCGCTCGATTTATTTCGGCCACGGTCATTTCCCGCATTTTTAACGTGGGAGACGCCCGTCGCGCCCGGCGATCTCTCCCGGATAGACCGATCGGCCGGATAGAAAAAGAGAGAGAGAGAGAGAGAAATCGGGCGTTGGTTGTTTGCTTTCGATCTGGTCCGAATGGATAGAAACGCGAAGCGTCACCCCGACTGCTCTCATCGGGCCATTAATGAAACTTTTCACGTAGCCCTTTATCAGAGTGTCCCTTCCTCGCGATAAATAATTCTCGAGCTCATCGCCTGCATGTATTATGCATGTCATATTCGCAAAACTGGGTAGGCGCTCGCGCCCGTAAATTTTCGTTACGCCGATAACTTAATGGCCGGTTAAATATTTCTCGCAGCATTTTTGCATAATTGGATTTTCATAACTGGTTCGAGGGGCTCTTCTTTTTTACCCCCTCGTCCTCCCGTTCTAAACGGTGGGCGCGATTACGCCGGACGCGCGTTCCGGCGGAAAGCCGGAACGTACCGTGCGCGATCTTACAACGGCGGCCGGTACTCGGTAACGCCGGAACCTCGCATCTTCAGCGTCGGAGAGGCACCGTTGAAGATCCCACGGTTCGCAGGTAAGTTTCCGTGGGCCCATCGGGCCCACGGGAGCAAATGGTAGGACGACATGACCGATCGTCGATGATGATCGGGTCTACGGTATCACGTTGACGTTATTGCTTTACACAGTAAAAAAGATTTGCCACTCGAAATCGGTCCTCGTTCAACAATTTTCCTGCTAAATTTCTCACACATCCGTGCGCTGATTTAACGTATTGTGTTATTCCGACATATTTTATGCTGAATCGATATTCATGTGTAAGCATTAAAATAACACATTTTATGTTTCAGTGCCGATTAATAATATATTAATTTTGCGTTAATTTCTGACATATTCGCGTTACTTTTCAATATATTCGCCTTGCGTTAAATTAACACGAAAATGTGCGACATGTGAAGCGTGTTAAATTTAACACGGAATTTTTTACCGTTGCTAAACTATTGTTTAACAATTCTTAGACGATGTTACAACGCTACGAGTTCATCAATACGAGCATATAATTCACAAGTTGTTACACCGTAATAAAAACGTTTACTAAAATAATTCGCAAAATTTCCAAAGCTAATTTTAGAAGTCAACACAAATAAGTTATTATCGTGTCAGTCTTAATTATAATACTTGTAATAAATAAATAAATAAATATATATAGTGTACGATTAACGAAGCAAATTGACGAAGACTAATTTACATATAAAAAATAAATACACAATACAAATATATCCAATGAAACACAAAAAGTTATAAATATACATACATATTGGAGGTTTTATCTTAGAACTTTACTCACGGATGTGTGTGTGTGTGTGTGTGTGTGTGTATGCGTGTGAACGGTTTCTCTGAAAAATTTCACTCTAAACGACGATCAAAATTTCCCGTGCATTTTCACGTTTCTAAAATCACAGTCACGACAAACTACAACTTGAAATATTTAACATTGCGGCTACATGTTGCTCGCATATGTAGCCGTGTTTTCACTTCGAATGCAATATTAATTGATAAATATTTGCATGCATGTCACGTTAATTCGAACACTCGATGTTGATTATGAAATCGTAATGGTTGCATAATCACGATTGAAACCGCCGCTCGTGTTGTAGCAACCTGCGGATGTTCCAATCAGCGAGGCTCGTATACGAGACCGTACCGCAAAAGATACACATTTTCCCCGATATGAACATATGTTTCCATGAGAGATGTCTTAGACCATCCTTAATACGAATCTGGGCAATTTTTCTGATCCGTGCGAATAAAGTACGCCCTACTGATGTTGTTCTTATCGATAACTTGGTACGCCTTCTCCAATACTGCGATCGGCGGCTTTGGTTCCCGCGTCAGGATCCACACGTTCCGTATGCTGCGAACAGAATGCATTGTAATTTTGAAGATTGCGACACACAGCTTCTTGAGTAACTTCTATCTTTAAAAGAGTTCCGCAGGCGAGAAATATACCGTTCGTAAGTTTCGGAAAGGATCCAATAACTTACTGGGAAATAAAGGACGACGGGTAAAATGGGTCGATTGTGGAAAATGTAACGTAAATTATATATGTAATCTTAGGTTTTTCTTAGATCACTGAGTACGATGGCAGTATTTTTATCCACCTGAACCCGCGGAAAAGTGGTCAAGATTCGCTTCAAAAGGATCGAAATAAGTCACTTTTAATAGTAATTCGGTTAGCGACGACTTTCTTTTTCAGCCAAAATCAACCCATTTTATCCATCGTCCTCTTTACTTATTTAGTATCATAATAAAATTAGTGCCACAATAAAACAATAGTACGATAATCTACTATTATAGTTTATTATCATAATAAAATATAACTAATATGCTATGCTTATAAAAATATAGACAGCGATCCATATCGTTTAACTTTTGTAAAACTTCGAAATTCCAATTAATTAATACTTGTCCTCTTTTTCCCAAGTTTCTCCACAAAATCAACTCACTTGAACACCCCAAGATTCGTACAGCTCCATACTACGGCGTACGACTTGTAGTCCGAGTCCAGGACCCAATAAGGTGCATCGATCGGTAGCGGCAAGGATGGAAAAGTGACGGTCAATTTCGGGTCATCGGATCTGCCAATTAACCTTGCAATGCCCTCAATACTCGATGCGACTCCGGTTCTGAGGATGAGAACAAAGTTTCGAGATGAATCATTGCTGGCAGAGATGGCGTCTCGTTTTCATTTAGCATTCGCTATTAATTAAATACAATTATCGAACGCATACTATACTCACAGCGCGGAGATCTGCTTGTTGAGGATCTTTATCGAGCCGTTTTCACTCATATTGTAAGTAGCCGTCACGCATTTTCCACCAAACTCAAACAATGCAAAGTACCTCTCGACTTCGTACCATTTGCCCGAATACTAAAGAAATATACAATAAAATAAATATATTCTTTGATTCCTTTATATTTTAAATATATAAATATATTACGGTTAGTTTTCATTGAATTATTAAATCAAATTTAATGAAATTATTAATTAGTACGAAACTGATTTTTTTACGACTCAGGTCTTCTTAATTATCGTATATAAAATGTATTTATAAGTTAGAATATCCGTTCTTAGACTAATTATCGTAACTATTATCTCCTCTGAGAACCTTTCAATCTATATCTTTCTAAGCTATGTATAATAAATTAGATAAGCACACAGTCGAGATAAAAATGGCTGCAAGTGTAGCTGTATAATATATAACACGGCGTATTGAATATTTCGTACTGTTCGTATGATTGTATCGCCTCGATACTCACCCTCTCGATCTCGAAATTTGGCATCGTTTCCAAATTCGGGCATATTCCTAAGAATGGCACTTGGGCCATCGCTGCGCTCGCGACGACCAGGGTCACAAGTATTCGCAACATCTCGTCTTCTGCGGAGGAACGGTAAAATTATTCAAATTTCGTCTATACGTTAATCAATGAGGGATAATTATAATATCAATTTTCTCGAGTTCCGTCGTAAGGAAAGTTCGAGTCCCGTCGGTTTTCAGACCAGACAATCCTTCGAGAATGATATTTCGTCGCGCTGCTTCCGCGCCTTTAGAATGCACCGTTATTCGCGCGAACTTTGCACAGCGAGAAAATAAAGAAAGCCGGCGCGCGCATTCTTTTATATATCGCGTTATCGCTCACTTAGAATGACGGTATCTAAAATTACGCAACTATAATGGAGGATATCTGACACGTACTGGCACAACGGCTAACCTGTTGGATTGGTTTTTATCGTTAACCTTGCGCAATCTTTTTTTAGCCGATCACTCACAATTATCGCCGCATAATAAAAAACGGTAGTGACGTTTCATTTTTTTTTCTTTTTAACTACTGCGTTGTCTTGACATGTGCGAGCTATCGCACGAGCAATTTGACATTCTAACGTCGAGTTTCTCTTTATGCGCTGAGAAAAAGATCTTTTCAAATTTTATCACTGACATGCTCCAAAAAAACAACGAATGTTTCGATTAATAAGTACGATTATTACGACTTTTCAACGAATACGTATCTTTATCTGAAATAAAAAAATTTGCTTGAAACGACCGATGATTTTCTTACAAAGAAAATGTTTGTTTCCTTTTATTGCGACCAAATAATATTGTATTTGGATGAAGGATATTATTTCGAATAGTAGCGTTCGTTTCTGTGTAAACAAAAGAGTTTTCTTGAATGAGACGAGACAATTTTCACTCAAACAAATAATACACGTTGTTTCTACAAAACAAATTTCAGTCAAATAAGTAGAAATACTAAATCTGAAGAAACCTTTTTCTCTGTGCGACACGAGATAATAATATTGCGAGCGATCAATTCAACGACTCCCTGATAACCTGGAAATTATTTCAACACGATCGATCCGATTTCTAATTTTTCCGCGTTTTCTATTCCTTCTTGGCGAAGTAATTCAATTCGGCCCGATTTACCGAGCGAGAACTCGATCGAGAATAGACGGGACGCGCGATAAAAGGGACGGATAAATTGGATGCAATGAATGACCCTGCAATTTTAATCTAACCGCTCACCTGGTGGCCTCTATCGTGTCGTGTGTATCCGGGGAAGAGATACGCTCCGAATATCGATTTGCCGGAAGAGTTGACACCGTCAGAACTTCTCACGCGACGAACTGTTCGCAGGTGACTGCGCTTCCTACTCTTTCGTTCGCTTCGTGTTCGCGGAGACGGACCCGTGAAGGCTGACTGGATGCGTTTGGCAGAGTTCTGTCAGTTAGTGGGTCAGTAACGGTACGCCCGGGGTTCAAGAAACCCGTCTCTCGAATTTACCATTGACCAATAGATGATCGACGGTTCCGACGGCACGTGAATCGAAATCGGGCACGATGGACCACTTCCGGACGATTGTGCGATCGCGTTCAGCGTGGATCTCGCGATAATCGGCGATAAAAAGCCGAGGTTGCTGAATATAAACAGTCGCACGGAACGAATGTCTGACAAATGATGAGTTCGTTAATGTTGCATGTGGTTTATTCAAAATAAAAAGTGGCTGAGAACGTGTGTCGGCTTTAATGAGGTGAATAAACGTTCGCAATTAACATCATCAATGCCTGTGTTTCGTAATCACTCGAGGATACTCGTGAATGTAATACCTATACGCTCCATGAATAGACGAATTAATTGCGAGTAACTCAATCACTTTTTCTGTTAAATGAGATATAAGTGGGACGATTTAAAAATGCACCGAAGGAAAATAGTAACGCTCGGGAAATATTCCCTCGCATTATTTCCGAAGGTTACATATTCATGTATTATATTGCATATTATATATTCGTTATAAATATTCAGGTTCTCAAGTCAAATATTCTCACGTCATAAATTTTAAAGGAAACACTCGGGCATTCAAATATTTAAAATTCTGCTTCTCGCAAGTTATTTTGTATATTTAAGATGCAGTAAAAATTTTATGCGAAGCTATTCAGCAACAGTTCGCCCCTTTCTATTTGACGAACTTTACGTTTAACGATAATGAAAACAGACTTCTACATTCGAGCTTAAATTGAATAATTATTTGCGCTTGACTTCAAATCAATTGATTACATACATTTAAGTAATAGTTAAAAGAACGACGTACTTATTATTTATCATCGAGTCAGAAAGATTAAGCTACTCGTAAAGCGAGAAAAATTATACGACCGTTACGTGACCCGCTTATATTTGTTTATTAAAGAAGTCGTCCTGTGACACATTTACTGGCTTTACGTCACGGTACGGAAAAGACTTTCGAGAGCTCGAGAAAACGACTTTTCTCTCGTATAACATATTCATGTAGTCTACGAGTTTCCCGTGCGATAATTCGTGACGACTAAAGCTTTTACGCGGACGAGGACACGGCTGAATGAAATCTCTGTTAATTAAACGTCGACGATCCACGTCCGAGCGTTTATTATTTTATAATAATTGCATTTCAAACTGCCCGGTAAATCAGATTTACTCGCGCGCCACTGACGCAGCGAGGCGGTTTATTAAGAAAAACGACTGAGTTTCGTTAAAACAGTTTTTCTATAACAATTTATTCATCTTCGTTTTTTTACATGTTTTTCTCTTTTTACATTACGTAAGCCTATGTAACAAAGCGCCATGCTGATCTTACATCCTCGAGCAACGACATGCCTGTGGGGGCTTCATAATGACTTTAAGCACTGAGAAAAAGATCTCTTCGAATTTAATAGATTTTATTGCATCCAAACAAATTTCATCGCTGGCATGCACCAAAGAAACTAATGCTTCAATTAATAAGTACGATCGTTAGACTTTTCGACGGAAATATGTATCTTTGTCTTAAGTAAAAAATTTGTTCGAAACGCGAAAGATAATTTCCTTATAAAGAAATTATTTGTCCCGTTTCACATATTTATTGTAACCAGATGATATTTTATTTGATTAAGAGATATTACTTCGAATAACAGCGTTGTTCCTGCTGAATAATAGAGTCTCCTTGAATGAATCGATAGAATTTTTACTCAAACAAACAATATTTAATACGTAAGTATATGTTGTTTCTATGAAACGAATTTTAGATGTCAAATAAATAGAAACACTAAATCTGAAGAAATCTTTTTCTCTGCGGTACTTAAGCGAGACTGGCTCTAAATGCGGAAACCGCGCTACGAGAGACGCCTAAAGCGGGGTTTAATAAAGAATTTGGAGCGGTAACGTTTAGAAAATTGACCGATCACAATTGATTTTTCTTCTATAATCCGACTGTGATTGGTCAATTTCTTAAGTCTTATGCTTTAAACTCTGCGGACCTCGCTTGAGACGTCGATAATCTCCCCATGGATATGTCCTCGCAAGCGCCAGTTAAGAGACCACACGTTCGCCGAATACGACATATCTCTAAGCAGTCTTTTCCGTCTCCTTCGCCTGCTCGTTCCGCTCCTCCTCCTTCGCGCTCTCCACGGCTTTCTCCTCTTTAACTTCGACGATGATCATCTTATCCCCGGCGTCGTCGCTCTCCTTGATCGCCTCGGCTATCTTCAGGATCCGCTCGGGAACGGTTTCCACGGCGAGCGGCTGCGCGATTATCTCCGAGATGTCGGAGGTCGCCTTCTCATCCGAGGTATCGACCTCCGCCAGGAGCTTCGTCTCGTTCTCGACGTCCTCCAGGGTAATGATCGATCTGGAGCTAACGTTTCCCTCATCCGCCGCCGGCTCCTCCGCAACCGGCTTCTCAGCAGCCGGCTTCTTCGGCGGCGGCGTCTCCAGGCTCGCGCAGTCCGCCTGATCGGTCTTCACGAAGAACGTCTTCGAGATCTTGTACTTGTCGAGGACACCGTAAGCCTGCGACCGGAGGAGGAATCATGCCGGTTAGTTTGAGAAAAACAGCCGGGCGATCGTTGCTGACGACGAGAAGCGAAAAACTATTCAATGCGTTTTGCTCGATGATTAAAGTGAATGTCCCAAGTAGCGACAATCGCATTTATTGAGTCAAGCAATCTCCACATTCATCCTAAAAATGTACTTAAAAAATTTCATATATCTCCAAATATATTATCGATAATAATAAGTTTTGAATAAAATTAAAATAATATATGATGGAATATCATAATTATAAGCATATTGCTAACGACGTGACATTTCGAACAGTTACTCGCCGATATCTTAGAAGTTGGCCGTTAACATAATATTTTTGGTAATTTTTGGAGCTATTCTTCACCTTCAAGCAATTGAAATCGTACTGTCAAAGTCGAGGAAAGATTGGGAATATTTTGCAAGCAAAAAAAGCAACAAAGTCCGTGTTTCTTGTAATTAATACATGCCACTAATCGGTACTGGGATATTTATTTGTCTTCATTCCCGACTACCTAAATAACTATGATATAAAATGATATAAACATGCCTATGCTTAAAGAGAAAAATGCGAGTTGTAAAATTTCTTCGTTATAAAATCAAAGAATAATATCAAGATAATAACTTACTCCTCCAAAATTCAGCAAATAATTAAACAAATATGAGTTCTCAGCCTGTAAACTGCCACAAGTCAGTAATAAAGACGTCTATGGTTCTGTACAAATTTGTAATATTCGAATGATTCCTGTCAATAATAGAATCCGTACGTTCGTCATCTCTCGGTGACATGGATATAAATATGTCACACAAATGGGAACAAAATCAAAGTTACATAGTCACTAAATAGTTCTTCCGTCACTTTCGAGCGTATATTATAGATTAATGAAAATCTTGTCAAAACTTAAAAAATCGAATATAATTCGAATCCGAAATATTTCAACTTTCGAGCAAAATCAATGTTACGTACGTATCGCGTGTGTTAGAACAATTTATTAATTTATCTTCAAGATGAGGTTACCTTTTGGAGCACCTCGCCGGACGGTATTCGCTCCCTCGTCATGACCCAGGCATTTTGCGCGTGGACCGGCCCGATGCCTTGACAGCTCCAGAGAACGGCGTACGAGTCGTAGTCCGTCTCGAGTACCGAGTACTTGGTTTCGGGGGTCAGCGGGATTGTGGTGTACTTAACATGGAGTTTGCCCTCATCGGCTTTGGATGCCGCCGGCCTGACTTCACCCTCCAGTATCCTCTTGATGCCGGTGCTAAAGATCGGAAGGCATTATTAATGAGTATCCCTGCCGGTGTAACCGTCAGCTCCTCTCGGACGAACTTATCGAACGGATTAGACACGCTACTCGTGTACTCACAAACGATTCGTCACTTGATTGCTCACACGGTACTTCCCGTCGGCGCCTTTGGTGTAATTCGTCATGACACATCGGGACACCACCTCGCTCAGTTGGAAGTATCTCTCGGCCTCGTACCAAGTACCCATGAACTGCGGCAATATCGAGAACGGGTTTATTTTAATCGTCGCTTTGTCCTTTCGAACATAGCCGGTGATGTCGCCGGTACCGATATATAACCGGACGGAACAATTATGTAATCATAATGAGAGCATATCACTTATACGACTTTACATCCGCTTGATAATCGCAGATGTCGCGACAATCACCCGGGAGAAAATAATTGTATACGATAATATAGAATTATATAAAATCATATATGAATTTTGCTCACACGCGTGGTTACATGTATGATTATATAGAGTCGCTGGCCATATTATTAGACGCAGTTTGATTCTTCAATGGAATACAGGTTAGGAGGAGGAGGAAAGCTGCTAATTTTATATTAACTCGATTAGAATAATTTCTGGTGTCAACCAGCGCTTTTACCTCCGCAACCTTCTGAGGTGTCAAATCGCTTGTTCCGTCCATAATTTTTGCGATCAATATTAATATTTTTCGCGCGAAAATTTACTTTCTCGAGTTAGTAAGCGAGAAATTTGAAGTTTCAAGTCACAAATAAACAAAAATAAATATTATAAAGATGGTCCTCGGAAGTCAATGAAATGTAATGTATCAGAAGAAGAACTATGTCTATACGAAAAGAAAAAACACAATGTTACGTCACTTAATTAAATATCGATATCACGTGCTCAGAAGCGCAAGTAGCCGGGAAGCATTTATACTTCGACTGTATTTGTATGTAATTGGTTTTTTCCTCCCCAGGGGAAACGTAATGTATCAAGCGGCGTAAGTGCGCGTGATTAAACGCGATAAAATAAGATCGGATCGACGCGGTGAAACCGTAATGGGCCAATCGAGAGAGCGATACGTACCCTGTTCATGTCGAAGTTCGCCATAGGCACGTATTCCGGGCAGAAGCCCAAATTAGGGATCTGCGCGCTGGCCCAGGCCAAGGCCGAGAGTGCTAGGACGGTCTTCCCGAACATGTCTGAGGACGATCTGCCTTGAGTGTCGGCCGAGGCTCCGACCTTATATATATATTAAGCAGGGGCATTGACCGGACGGTCTTACCCCCCTCCCCTTCCCCTGTGTTACCCACGTGTTGGTACTCTTACGGTACTCTCCGTGGCCGGAAAACCCGGCCGTGCACACCTGCTGGCCATTGGTCAATGATGCGCCTACGAATCTCTTGGCGAGTCCGCCAAAGACGACGACGACGCGACGAGCAAGAACCAGAAATGCAAGGCTCCATTATGCAACTTCTGGACAAACGGTACTTCCAGATTGGAGACGCCGATCCCTTCGGGGACGCCGGCGGAGCGAGGCTACTACTTACGTGGAATGCCGGCGATCCCTCGAGTCGAATGCGAGGAGTTAACGGATTGGGCGTGAATTCTAATTTCTCGCGCGCGTGTGTGCGTGTCGTTCACGTCGCGTTAATTAGGAACGATTATGAGAAAGCGACCGGGCCGGCGCCTCTCTCGCGAGAGCCCGTACTCGATGCCTTTTGTGCGCGTCGAGCCGCGCGTTGCATTATGTATTTACTACTTATACTTATTCAGGCATAATTACACTTATTTGCGTTTATGTTTCGCGTTTGATTGTCAAGTGTCAGTCAGCTATTTATATTCCTTTGATTTGATTCCTCAGTCATCCGTACGCCACGTATCTTGCATCGGATCCAATTTCATGTCTGTTCATCCGCGATTAGTTTTTCACGCTTATACTTATTTCATTATAATTGGAGAGGAAAAGGGTAGGATTATGTCTCCCCAACGGGACAATTTGTCGCACGGAGGGGATAATTTTGCAGCGAAACGTCAACGTTGCGATGAAATTCGGTCGGCGCGACCGAATTACTCCGCTCTATCCATGCGTCCAGCAAATAGCAATTAAAACCCTCGACGAATCTTTCTGCTGTCCGAGCAGATTTTTCGCGCTGTTCATTAACAAACAATCCGCCGTTCCGGCGACATTTTTCTTCTCTCGCGTGCGCGTGCATCGCGGATTCCCGCACAGAGCGAAGTTCTCCATCTCAGGGCGACGGTCAATCGTGAGACTCGCCAGGCGACGCGGCGTGTCACTCCTCTTCCGCGGTCATTCATAGAGCCGGTCATTCCAGCGGCCTCCTCGGTCCATACGCGGTATTTACGTTGCGGGACAACTATGATCGCGGCGCAGGTTCCTCTCCGGGCAAACAAAGCGCGCGGGGTACTCGTGTTATCTCCGTCCGATGTGTAATTATGCAATCGGCACCGTCTCGCACCGGCCGGACTCGCACACGGACTCGGCACACACCCGTCTGCCGCTGGAACGTAGCCCACTAGTAACGGGTCACGTCTCGTGCCTTTTTTCTTCCTTTCTTTCTTTCTTTTTTTCTTTGTGCAAAACCGAAGTCTTCGGACCGTTAGCCGACGACGACGGTGCGCCTCTCTTCGGGAATTCTTTGGGGATCCCGGCGAACCGCTACACGCGTTTAGCGAGAACGACAATTAGCCGATCCGCGAGTCGTCCGGCCTTCTCGATCCCGCGTCCTGGTTCCCAGGGATGATGGAAGCCGAACTGGCCGGACGTGCGTGTAGCGGCACGTCGTTGCTCTCGGCATATTTTGTCGGGTCGTGATTCAAGTTTTTCTATTGAGAAAGAGAGGAGTCGTTAATGCGACGTACGAAATGTAACTTTGCAGCTTTAAAGCGGGAGGAATGAAGCTTCACGGCCGTGGAACATTTATAGTTTCGTCTCCAAGTTACCCGACGGCATACTTGCGATTTCACTTCACGGTATTACGAATAAGTGCATCAGAAATCCGATTATTGCACGTGAAGAAATCTCGGAAGGAAGTCTTGCGAATAAATTGAAGGCGGTTTGTTATCTTCCGCTGCAACCAGAGCTTACGGAAAATCGGTAAGACTGGTTATAAGTATTCAAATTGAAAAATGCAATTTTCTTAGAAAATTGTGCATATACAGGGTGTTACAGATCAACGCGGTTAAAGCTCGTGAGGGCGTAGAACGGATCGAGGTGAACGAAAAAGTACCATTCTGTTTCGCGATATTCGCGATAGTTAATGAGGAATTAATTAATCTGAATGAGCTAATGAGCACAGGAATGAGCTGGCCGTGCACAGGAAACAGTAGGCCGGACTTTGTATAAAGAAAAATGGCTTATTTCTAAAGATCTCCTAAAAACGATATATATATATATACATATATATATATAAGGTGTTTCAGCATAAGAACTTAAATATTTTGAAGGCCTAAATATGGAAACCTTAGAAAACCTTGAAAAAATCGAAAAAGTTGATCGAAAAAAAATTTCCTTCCACGATATTCCTCCGTCAAAATCATTCAAAAATTGTGCTTTAAACATTTCTTATATATTTCTTATACATTTCATTAAAAATAAAAGAGATATTCAGGTGATCTCCTTATGCTGAGACACCCTGTATATATATATATATATATATATAAGTATAATTATATAAACCATGACAGTTTCTGAGGGAGTGAGAGAAGGAAATCGATAATACACATTTCGTCGACTGCGCTCGCTTCCGTTTATCTCTTCGTACACAGTTTCCAACTGAATTAATTTATTTCTCGTAAACCTATGAACACTAAGAAAGCGCGCGGAGCTCGCGCCCCGCTTGGAAGATGCTTAATATCTACAAAGTTTTCACCCGGATGCCTAGGTGAGAAAAAGAAGACGCCATCTTCGTGGAACCCACAACGAGAGGCGGCGGTCGTGGAAAAAGTAAATCAACGCCTCCGTTGTACCCGCAAAATTACCCCGATTATTATTCTTCGCGTACGTTAAAACCTCTCGATCCAAATTGTCATTCGGCTAATGTTCAATTACGTCCGATATGCAAGGAAGCTCCCGAAAATACGACATCGAATAATATCGTACCAAAGTGAGAGTGTATCGTCTTCTTTCACATTCGCGATCCGCTCGGCCGGTCGAAAGCGAAATTCGAGATCTTTGTTCTTTTTCCTCGCCCGAGAGGGACACCCGGGTGCTCGTGCATGTGCTAAACGTAATTAATTAACAATAGATTAATCTGTAATGCGTAATCCTAGTGCGCTTACGGCTCGAGAAGAGGAGAGACGAGATTGGAGTCGGGAGCGTGTGATGAGGGCTGGGAGGGCAGAGGAAAATGGTGACAAAAGCTGATCGCTTAAATTACTTAGGCGACTCGCAAAATCATTCTTCGCCGGTTTCCTGCCGTTTTCTCTTCCTTTTTTTCTCTTCTTCTTCTTCTTTCTCACGGCTGCAAGCTTCTTCCTGGCCACGTCGAGAGCCACGAGTCGCGCTCGTACCATTAACGCCGCGGCGTCGCACGCTAAACAATAATTACTTTAGCTTTATTATCATTTAGTATCACATTACGTTCATTGTTTTGTGCTGGCCGTTTTTGCCTGGCTTTGCGAGAGCGCACACCATCCCTCCAACCTCTCTTTCTGCTCCGTTCTTCTGTCCGCCTCCCCGTCACGGCGTTACTCCGAACGACGCAACGGGAGAAAGTGAAGAAGAGAGAAGACCTTCCAAACCCGATTTTTATTTTCCACCCCGAGTGATCGCGATCGCGAGGACGAGCGGTAACGCGGGAATAACAGAGAGAGAGATAGAGATAGAGAGAGAGAGAGAGAGAGAGCACCGATTGGTCGTTTTAACATTCATTTTCCTTCACGCTTCATTTGACGCATGTACGATGTTCATCGAGACCGGAAAAGCAAATCGTTGAAAAAATGTATACCGTCTTTCTTTTGCTTACGCGACTTACATTTTTTTTTTTCTTTTTCCACGAGATTCGCGCGACAGATTTAAGCTAATTAATGTACACCGTCGAACGTTTACCTTACCTCCCTTCGTTTATTTCTCCCCGATACGATCGGTATAATAGTTAAGTAATACGTTAAGATCGTCATATCTTCGAAGTACAATTCGAAGTACAGTCGCCGTGTAGAACTTAGTAACGAGAATGAAGGGGACCGTGCGAAATGTCGCACGTGTTGGTTGAAAAATATTAAAATTGCATATCGTTCGCTCGATTAACCGCAGATTTTCTTTTCCGCAACTTCGCAGATTTTCTTTTCCTCCTCTCCTTTCCTTCCCTTTCGTATAAAATGTCTTTGGTGTGAACGTAACGAGACTAACGCATCCCCGGAGCGTACATATCATTTTCTAAATTCTGTACAATCTCCCGCTCATTTTGCTCATTCGCAACCGTTCCCTCCCGAAACATTTCGTCGATAAGTGCGTGAATTCCAATCCCTCCCCCCTCCCCCACCCCTCCCGTCGTTTCTTCTTTACCTTCTTAAACATTCGAGCGTCGTCGAGGTGGTTTTCATACTATTAATTAAGGAGCAAAAAAGAGGTCGAGGTCATTCAAGGCACCTTAGGTAACATAATGCCTATTTAGAAGTGAAAATAGAACATGACGTCCTGCGCCAAACAAAAGTGAAATTAAAGGAAAGAAAGCTACTATAGATACAACAACCTAACTTAGCCTTAGCGAAACTTGAGAAAATTGAATCGGAGACAAATCCTTAAAGACTTCCTAACGTGAATTAATTAATCGATATTCTTCCGCATTTTTTTGTTTTCTAAGCGAGCTCTCTCGTATCGTCATCTTAAACGCCTATGTTCTCTTAAGCCTATGAACACATGAAATCACTGCCCAATCGACCAATTTGGACCCATTTTGACAAGGCACTCGAGTCGCTGAGTTATATCGAAGGGTGTACCGAGAATGGGAGTATGTCGGGACGGCTGGATGACGGAGAAAGAAGAGGACGTGGCGTCGTGTGTGTGCATGTGTGTGTGTGTGTGAGGGGAGGAGGGATGGAAGACGGAATTTTACAAAATAGAACATTAACAACGTTGACATTTACTAGACAACAAGTCGCAATCAACAATTTATAAAATCGTCTAAGCGCACCGATAATGCTCTCTTCCGTCGTGTGTGTATGTGTGTGTGTGTGTGTGTGTGTTTAGCGTTTCGAGATAACTCTTCTTCATTTCAGCGTCCCGATCGAATACTTCCATGCTGTTCCGCGATCGAAACGTTCGGCTCTCGCTGTGGCGAGCAGTTAGTTCGTAGAGGCGATTGGAGGGCAGGACACCTAAGATCTACCTAAGACAGAAAATCGGTGGAAAGTCGGTTGGTCCCTTTGCAATAGCGTGAAATAAATAAATTCTAATCCGTTCGCTTCGCGATTTCTTCTCTCCTATTTAACATTATTTACAGTTGTGCGTGCATATATGTGTGTATGTGTGTGTGTGTGTGTGTGCGTGTGTCTGTGTGTGTGTGTGAGATTAGTCGTACGCGCTGAGGTAAACGGGACGTCTCGCCGGATGTCGCCACGTGTCGCGATTAAAATAAAATAACAACAAACAAAACGCAAACGAAAAGAGAGAGAAATCGTCGCCGTCGGGACGCGTGACGATAATTGACTCTCCGTACGTTCATTGTCCTCCTTGTACTATTCCAAGATTACGCCCGACGATCGCGCACTTAGCTCGTCACAGCTTGCGGCTTTTTCTTTCCACGTCGGGCATCGATCAAAAAGCGCTTCTTAACGATCGCTACCGTTTGTTTGTGTGATTAAAAAAACACTCCCGGCGAAGTCGTCGGCGAACGACGACCGCGACGGTGGAAGATTTCGTGAGGATTTCCGTGTGTTTCCAGATCCACCCCCGGACGTTGTTATTTTCCAAGCAAAGGCCGCGATCTCCGGTGCTGTTCGCCGAAGTTTATCCCCGAAGAAACCCAACGGGAAGCCTCCGACGTGCCACCCCCGGTGCACGCTCGTGCGTTTTCCCCCTGATTTCGGGATTGCGTGTGCACTGATGAAAATCTAGCGATTGAGAAAGAACGCACATTCCTTCGTAAGACCACCGGCAACCTCGTCGTGTGCCTCGCGTGTGTGTGCTTCTTGCAACTTTCGCTCGTACGGTTCGCGTAAAGGCGGCATTCGCTCGATCAGACGAACGTCCGAGACGAATTGTAAATCTCCTTCGGACCGCATTCAGACGGGATCGACTTCGGAATAACCGCGTGTAAGCCGGAGAATCGGGTGTTCCTCGCTCGCAGAAACTCGCTGTACTTCCTTCGCAGTAAAGGCACACATTGTTCGTTATGCGGACCGATGTGACGAGAATACCGTAGAGAAATTCCAACAACTTACGGAAGGTGAACCGCAGAAGTGACTACAGCCAGAACGCACGCGTTATACGATAAGATACCGAATGCGTTCCGAAGTTGTTTGTTTTCTTTCTCTCCGAGCCGAGTATAAATTTCTTTATTTTCGTTTTTATACGTATCTCTTCTATAAATAAATTCCAACAAACGTGTCTTTAGAAAATATCACTTCATCGGTGGTTCAGCGATAGAATGCGAATTGGAAATACAAATCTCCGTGTCGGGTACGGACTCATTCGTACATTGCGAAACCCTCGTCGGAGAAAGAGGTTCCGTAATCTCCCACTGATTCCATATATAAGAGACTCTTTCAGAGTGGTCCGAATAGAAGGTCCGAGTATCCCGAGCACGATCCGATCGACGGTCATCCGGGGACTTGGTGAAATCCCGCCCGGGGACCCGTCACATCGCGCTCGCGGGGTACTCCTCAGCACCGGCCGGCCTTTGATCCTGTCGCTAGTCGCGTATATGTAGATTCTTGCTGAGCAGCATGTTGTTATGCGGCCCGGACAGATGCCTGATGAGTTCCTGCAGACTGTCGAAGCTCAACGAGCAGAAACAGCACGTGAAGGTGTTATCCGGCGCGGATATCCGACTCCTGTGAACCGAGCAAAGGTGCTTCAGCAGGTGCGCCTTCTGCTTAAACATAGCGACGCAAATTCGACACGCGAACGGCTTCTCGCCCGTGTGCACTCTCAGGTGAGTCTTGAGGTTCCACGACATGCCGAACTGCTTGCCGCAATAGTTGCACCGGTAATCTCGGACGGGAGTCGACTTCGGCGGGTCTTCCGTGGCCGGCGGCGGCGGGGCTCTGCTGGGTGGTAGAGTCCAAGCGCCCCAGGGTGGCTCGAGGGCAGCCGCTGACGCTGGATCGGCGCTCGGCGGCCGATGCGACGCTCCTGGAGGTGTCACTGACCTATCCTGCTGCAACCACCAATAACACGGCTTATGGGTTAACGAGGAGAGAGACGGATCGATAAATAACGCGATGCTCTCTACTCCGGTGAGCAGATGATCTCGAGATTTTCAGGGAAACGAAATGCCTCCATAGGGACTGCCGGGAAACGGGACGGTGATACGTGAATGGGAGACGAAAAGGAACTTAAAGACGTCTTATATCCCGATTTTGGACATTGTGCAAGTGTTGAGGATATTTATTGTGCGTGTGTGTGTGTGTGTGTGTGGAAATATGAATTGATCATCGAATGTAGGTTACCAGGTACGGTGGTGCCGAAACACTCAAGGGATGTGGCGCTTGCAGTCTCCTCGGCGTTTCGAATCCGGGATTAAAGGGTACGAATGCGGGGTTTTGCGCGGGAGCGTTGTGGAATCCCGGCCTTCGCTTCCGATGAGGCGTCACCACGTACGCCTCCGCAGGTGGGATTGGTAGTTCTTCGGCCTGCGGCTTCCCAGGCTCTAAACCTAACGCGAGCCGTGCCGCCAGCTGTCTTCTCCTTTCTTCAACCTCCTCGAGAGATTCTCGCCTTTCGAGTAACTGCTTCTCCGACCTGCAAGCGAGCCACTCTGAAGATCCTTTCCCAATCGTAATCCTCGCGGATGCAAAGCATCGCGAGATTACTACACCGCATACACTCATTTTGCGATCATTATAATTGCACAACGCGAATTTTATTACACACCGATCAAAGTGCCAGATTCAAGTAAATAATCCCTCCAATATTCCTTCACAGATTTCTACTTGGATTAAAGTAAACGTGTCCCGGTGGATCGAGTAAATATTTCGCTCGGGTGATTTGAGAGATATTTAACTCGAATCGAGTGAATATTGCTTGGCCCGAAAATTTGCTAAGGAGTATTGGAGTAATTATCGACTTGAATTAAGCACTTCTCCTCAGTTTCTCACCTGTGCACTATGTCGTGCGAGCTCTCACTCGTGGTAGAAGCGCCGGAATTCAGGCTCAGATTAACAGGATCGGAGCTATCCCTTCTTCTAGGCGGTTCTATGTTACTTTCCCTGTTATCGGTAGCGTCGCTACCCATACCTTCCACGTCCACTTCCGGCTCCTCTTCGCAGTCCTCCGTCTTGATGAGAACCGAGCAACAGTCCGCGGGATTATTGGACTGTCTAAAAGTTTACGATCTAATAAATCCTCGAGTTTGCCGTTGGGCTTCCTCGCTAACTAATAACGGTTATCCAGCGATGTGTTAGCTCTATCACGGTCGGCGGATCCTGACTTTTCGGGACTTTTAGCTGTTGATCTCTACGTTACTAATCTTTGCATTTTGCATGTGACGCTCCTGTGCTGAGCTAAAGAGAGTTCGGATAAGGCGTTCGCGTTTGGGCTTGCAATAATATTGAATGTCAACAGTAAATAATTATATTTGCGCGTGGATAAGGAAAAATGTCTCTTTACTTTACTTATGGCATTATATGAGTTCCGTGTTATGACTTTCCCGACGATTGCCCGATGATCTAAGCAGTCTGACTTTGTACACGAAGAACCAAAAGTCTCGACAACTCGAGCCTAATCTCTAACGTCTAATCTATCATCACCGAGCTTTTCATTTCTCGATTTCTTATGCCACCAACCTGCTGTCATATTGTGATTCGTAACTGGAACTTTCCTGGCCTTCAGAAGGCTGGGGAGTTAGTGTCCTTTCCGGGTCGGAGCTATTAGAGGTTTGAGGCTGATTCGACTCGGACAGCTCCGACTTGATTTGAAGAAGCTCGAAGAGTTCTTTCAACGGTATGAGCTCTGTCGACTGAAGAAAGGGAATTTTTGGTTGTATCAAGATTTTATCCAACATTTCGGTCATCCGAGGTATTTTCCGAGTTCGAGATTACGGGACTACAGACGAATATATTTTATGCCCTTTCCGAGTAATTCAACCTGCGAAAACCGCCGCGTATTCTTTAAGGTCTACGTCGTAAAGTAGTACCGGTATCAGTGCCTCCCCGTTGTACAGAAACTCCAACAGGTGATTCAACTGAGTCTTTCGGACGCCGGACAAATGAACCACGTGGTCCAGGGCAGGATTCCGAAGTAGACTAGCTAAGAGAGGACTGGCTGCTGCCAAAACGACGCGATGGGCCTTCACAACGGACCCATCGTCGCATGCTAGGGTCACGTCCACGTGACGATCCCCGCTGTACCAGGCCCCGACCTCTGCGGCCAAGGTCGCTGGATGTTTCCCATAGTGGAGTGTCAAGAGACCGTCAGTATACATCGTCTGAAAGAAGAATTCGGAAGAGTAATCGCATTTTTCATTCGTCGAACAATCCAAGTCCCGCGCACGGAGGAGGCAAATTTTGCTGGAGCAGCGAATGTTTGCCGATATAGCAAAAAAGGAATCTGCTCGGACAGCGAAAAATTTGCTTGGACAGCAGGAGGGATCTGTTAGGCGTATTAATTGTCTATATATCCGGCAAATAGCAATTAATACTCTCAACAAATCTTTCCGCCGTCCGAACGAATTTTTTGCTGCCCAAACAAATCCCTTTTCGCTGTCACTATATTCACAAACATTCGCTGTTCCAGCAAAATTTGCTCTCTCCGTGTGGCTCAGGACGCATCGTTGAGGGAAGAAATAAGAAGCAGCGAAACAGATACGAAGGAATGTAACGATAAACGGTGTTTATAATTTTCTTGAAATTTTGCGGACAAATCGGTGGGAAAATTCGCAAACGAAAATTACACACACGTGTGCAGTGTGACCCTCGCACACCCCGTAGGCGCATCTTGTACCTTTGCGGTGAATTGACGGACGGCCGCAAATTTATTATAGTAAAGAGAAGAAAATGGGGCATGCGGTTATGAGCAAAATTATGTAGTAAAACAGTGTATCCCGCGTCCTTAACCCAACAAATGGTCGTTCGTCGCCTTGCGTGATGCGAAGACAGCTTCGTTACACTAATTTCCTCCTTTCGTGTCTCGGCTGTCTTAGAAACGACGGAAGAGACTGACGTGTCACAAGATCATGTTTCTCACGTTTCTCTCTTACATCTACGCAGCTCTCGGCTGACCGTGTCGAGCCGTGTTTAACGGCGCGCTATGTCAATTATCCAGTTAGACAGCCTAAACACGCATTTACTTCGACTAATGTCTTTAATTCCAAATCGGCTATCCTTCAAAATTTACCTACGCAAGTGCAAACCTCAGGAAATTACAGTCCCTTCATTTCGTACAAATAATGAGGCAGAAGTTTTGTAAAAAAAAAAAGATATGTCTTGTGCCTTTAAGCGTAAATTAAATCGCTTCGCACGTGACATTTTCACGAGTTGATCGGCGGCGCAATAAGTAATCCCGTCTCCGCTTTTCTTCGATTTTTCTCTTCTCTCGGTATTTACAATAAAACAAGTCTAAAATTCGGCAGGAATTTTGCAGCCGAGGTTCAAAAGGCAAATGATTGATGAACGTCCGGCATTATTGACGATCCCGCTAATCACACCGGCTGTCGGGGAAACATCCTGTCGGCCAATTGAATGTAATTCTCCTCTGATTAACTCTCATCTCGGGAACAACATTGGTACGGTTACACAGCACGGTAACTCGTAAATGGGGATCGTTAAAAAGTATTCGATCGGCACAATACGTACGTATATAAGCAAGAAATATTCCATTGATCCGTGTCTAAGATTCGCAACAGTTTAACGCGGCCACGGCTGAGAATCGAGAATTAACGGCTGATCGAGCATTCCTTCGGTTTCTCAAGGGGAGCCGAGAGAGAGAAAGTCCGGTTTCACGTTATATTCTCAAGGAGCTGAAGTATAATCAATATTATGAAACCAATGCCGTAAGCATCGACAAGTTCCGCAATGTCAAATGTGTCCCCCCCTCCCCGTTCGTACGAACGTATAATCGAACGTTATAAGACTGAAAATATCCTAACGATTACTCCAAGTT
The DNA here is from genome assembly GCF_001313825.1 of Dinoponera quadriceps. Classification (NCBI taxonomy): domain Eukaryota; kingdom Metazoa; phylum Arthropoda; class Insecta; order Hymenoptera; family Formicidae; genus Dinoponera; species Dinoponera quadriceps. The sequence goes on along the minus strand of NW_014556795.1, from coordinate 1,549,599 downwards.
TTCTTTCTTTGCGATAAGTCCGAACGAGGCAACGACACACGATATGAAGTACAGAAGGCTCCATTAATGCTGTCTCATTTCCTAAGCACCGTGACGGATCGGAAATTTCCAATTGGCCGTGTAATCGCCGAATATTCGGGCATCGTGCACCGTTCCGGAGAAACGGCATCGTTGCCGGCTCGCAGAATAATTAACAATTATGTCGCATGAATATTCAAAAACGATAGACCTAATTGAAGATTTCCGATGTAATTATGCCTACAGTTCCCGGCTGTATTATTAGACGCATTTTCTTTACTCGATTGGAATAATTTTCGGTGTCGATTCAGCACTTTCACCTCTGCAATCTTCCGAGATGTCAAATCGCTCGTTTTACCCATCATTTTTGCAAGCGATATTCATATTTCTCGCGCAGAAATTTATTTTCCCGTTAGTCAAGCGAGGAACTTCGAGTTTCGAGTCGCGGATAAGCGAAGGTAAAACGAAATTTCAATTGGCACAAAACTCACGTCCGTTCTCGTTATTATCGGCAATGCAATTAACGCGGATTCATACTTGTTCAAGGTCATCGTAACAGCTAAGTGAAATGACGTCATAAAAAATACCTTTTATAGAGCAACGGTTCCTTGACACAATTCGATCGGTAGATGAGCCGTATTGCGTAAAGCTGGTCCTCGGAAGTGAATGAATTGTAAAAAATTCAGGTGAGTCTAATAATGCGGCCGGGGAAGTAAGTGGGACAGCATTAATGGACGGTCTTCTGTACCGTCATATTTATTAATATTTGCAGTACAGTTTCCGGCTTAATTGGCATTAGGGCGATGCGCAAACATCGTGTGTATCATAAACGATTAATCGTATCGCCGGTTACACATATAAATGTTCAATCAGATCCCATAACAGCAAAGTAGTTGACGCTGTGGCGTGATTTAAGAGCATCTCACGCTCGCTGCCGTGACCTTGGGACGGATAGCCCGATCGAATTCGAAAGGGAAGACCTTGGGTAAGAGTCACGAAAAAGGTGCTAATACCATCGTGGAATGATAAATCATCGAAAGTAGCGCGACCGGCTCTCCGACTTCGACGTTAAGTACGCATACATTTCATTCGCCAGTTGAATCGCCGTTTTTTACTCACTGGTAAGGTGAGTATATGTCGAGCGAACGGCGAATATATGCGATATATTTGCGTCTAAACGCGCGCGAGCTTTCTTCGATAAGCCATCTCACGAGGAAATCGGCACGAAACTTTCCGCTCGGATTCATTACGGCGCAAACATTCTCCAAATTGTACCTGCAGAATCAAAGTGCTAGAATCAAATGAGCTTAGCGACTACTTGTTTCCTCAGTCTCTTCAATCGTGCGATATTTTTATCGATATTTATGTGTGTGTTTTAATTTACATATAAATTACCGAATATAAGTGTAAAATGGTGTTCTGCATTTTATTCACCAGGATTATGCGATACTTCTTTTCCATCGAAGAAACTCAGCGGTTTTAAACTTCGATTTTTCAATAAATACTTTCGAAAAATAAATCCACCCAACTAAGAGTAATATAATATCAATGTGCTGATTTCTCGCTTAACAATGCAATTGTTACATAACACACGCTTTGTATTGCACTTACACCGTTGAGTGGGAAATTATGACATTGATGTTACATTAATGTTAGTGACGTTTGCTGGATACGTACACGAAGAAAATATCGTATACTGTCCACGGTCAATTATACTTCTACTTCTAGCATTCGCCAAGGAACACTGGAGTAACCATTTTACCCGGATCAAGCAAATATTGAATTTTGAATACCACCGGTTTGCTTTTGTCTTTCAATAAAACAAGAAAAAAATTCGCACTTCGCTCCTCGTTCGCGCCTTCTCGTACACCCGGACCGAAAAAGTGGATCCAAGTAAATAATTACTCCGATACTCGTCGGCGAATTTCTCCTTGAATCGAGCGACATTTACCTTATCCTTCGTACTTTCCGAAGTAAATCCGTCCGGGTAAAAAGATTCACTCGATCCCGGTCGAGTCTACTTAATCCGAGTGAAAATTCGCCGACGGAGTATCGGAGTGTTTACTCGCGATCACGAGCGCTCCTTCGTTCCGTGCGCCCGGTTTTCGCGGAACGTCACCTAAGAACGAATTCCCGGCGCATTAGACGCCGGCGTAGCGCGCGTTGCGCAACTGGAAAAATTTGCATCCGCTCGCTCCGCGCTTGCATAAGACAATCATTTCGCTGAAATCGCCTCGCGAGCGAGATGGATCCGCCGCGTCAAACGTCGCGCCGTACGCGCGCGAATCGTTCGCCGATCTGCGGACCGGAAGCGACGAGATCAAGCCGCAAAGGGATGAAAGGAGAACCCGGCGGCCCGGAACATCGTCCCTTCCTTCCCTTCGCCGGACGAGTCGCGCGTGATAAGGCAGACAGAGGGACGTTCATTTCGCAACGGGCCTTTTGCGAGACGCGAGCGCCGCGTTGCGCCGCCGCGAGCGGACAGACGTCCCAGTAAGCGGGAAACGTTCGCTCGATCTTCCGAAACATTGATTTTACGCCGGATTTTACAAACATTTTCACATCACATTTTACCAACCTTTCCAAACCGTTACAATGTAACCTTGATTACATAAATCACATTCTTGAATATTAACATCATATTGTAAATATTCATTTGATGATCTTTGCGTCAAGTGATCATTGTTAACAATGGCATTGCGTGCAACATTAAGAACTGCGTATTTGAAAACGTCACGTGTTACGAAACGATCGTTGTAACAGCGCTGTGTTGATTTCTTGCTTACTGGGGTGCCGGCGGGGCGGGCGAGAATTATCATCCGCGAAGAGAGAGAGAGAGAGAGAGAGAGAGGAGCGCGATTTGAAGCGATCTGAAAGATCTAAAAAAAGAAGGAGGGAGTCCTTCGCTTACGGGTGAGAGTCGCGGCGTTCGCTCGTTCGCATGCGTAATGCGAATCGGCGTGATCGCGAAGAAATCGCTAAATAAGGGAATCATTGCTGCGCAGGTGCGCCAGCCGTTGCAGCTGCCGTTGCTGCTGCTGTTGCTGGTAACGCGAGTAAACACAACGGCTGAAGTTCAGGGTCGTACCGGACGACCGGCCGGATTACGTTGCGCGCTTACGCGCTCACGTTCTTCTTTCTTCTTCTATTTGGACCTTGAGAAGTTGCCGGGCGGGGCAACTCGTGCCGCTCGTTACCTGGTGGGGCTCGCGTGCAGCGCGCGCGTGGGAAGCCCCACCGAGGAAGCGGGGATCCCCCCCTGCCGCCGGAAAGCCTGTCGTACCGGCCGAGCAAGCGGAGCTTTCGAGCTGCGTCGACTGAATGAAATCATCGTCCTCGGCGATACTCCGCGTCGATACTCGCCACGGGTCGGTAAGGCGCGCGCTTTAACGTCCGCTGATATTCACGGGGACTTGAATGCGCGGGTAACGCGCTCGCAGGGTCTCGCGCAACGGCTCGGCGACGAACGCGGCGCGCGCGGTAATTTGTAACGCGTTGCCGCGAGTGTCGTTGTAAACACGGAGACGGCTTTGAGGAGGAGGAACAGCTCGGAGATCGCTCGGAGTCGCACGTAACACGAGGAAACACGGCTTGCCCGGTTGCTTTTGATTTCCTTCTCTCTTTTATAAAGCGCCCCGATGGAAATATCACGCTGGAAATCTCAATTCCTCGCAGGATCGATTTTTCCCCGTTCTCATCGTCGTTCCGTTCAATGTCAACCGCGACTTCCAGTTGGATTTCCCTTGTATTCGAGCACCGACGAACCCGGTGAGATGAAAGCGAGAAGTTGCTGGAAAATTACCGAAATATTACGACGATAAATAATTTCCGTGACCGATCACGATTTTCACCGTGATCCCGCGAAATATCATGAGTATCAATGTGTAATTCTGAAGAGTAGCGAAGACGCTTTTGAGATATTAAGCGTCACCGAAATTCACCGAATGGAAGTTGAAAGCTGCGACATGTCAGTGAAGTGGGACTAATTTCCGAGAGTATTTCAGCGAGATATTACCATCCGGGGAACGCGGACCGCGAGAATTTCACGTCGCTTAGGGGTCGTGGCGCGAGTCGAGCGGCCATTTTCCCCCCTCGATACACGTTGAACATTAATCGAAATATTCGCATATGACTCCGAAATTCGCGGTACGTAAGACGCCTTGTCGTCGTCTTCCCGTTCTCCCGGAGCGTTCGCCCCCCCCCCCCTTCGAGACGCCGTCGAACTTTGTTCAATAACAATCAAAGCGGTTACGAAATTGGGAACGCCGTCGATGGCGCGGCGGCGGCAATCTCCCGCTTTCTTTATCAAAACATCCTCGTGCCGTCGATCGGGCGCCGATTAAGCCCACGATCGGCGACGTGGTCGCTTTCCACACATCGGTCTCTGTTTTTCCCCGAAAATATCTGGGCCACGCGTATCTCGAAGGATAAGCCGCTCTCTCCCCGGGCTCTCCTCCAATTTCTCCTCGCGCACGGTCGAAAGGTGACACAGG
>NW_014556795.1:1503233-1545076 GCF_001313825.1 Dinoponera quadriceps | reverse complement strand
GGGGGTGGAAGAAAAGGGGAAAAACGCGACGTGTGAAACTGGTGCAAACCGGCCGGTGGGGTCGGGAGACCTCCAGATAAGAGGAGAAAGTCGATGAATTTGTGAACTCTATCGCGGCGGCGTCGCCGCTGCTGGCTTATCGGGCGCGCGTGTACGCGCGATCACGCTGGCATCGCGCGTACGCGATGAGTGTGCGGCGCATTACACGCACACGCGCGCGTGCACGAGCGCGAGTCTGTACTCCCCGTCCGGCGATGCGCGCGTGAGCGCGCCCACACGAGCGCGCGGACGAGGCGACGATGCGCGGTACCACGTACGTACGCGAGCATTATAATCTCCCATCCGGATGGCGGACGTTACGATCCTACCATTGAATCGAACAATGGCGAAACTGGGTTACGCAAATGTCGAGGCTGGAAATTAAAGCGCGAGACAACGGGGGGCGCTCGGCAGCGGCCGGGAGGGAGAGCAGCCGTCGAGTGTCGTCGTGGCCGAGTGATGGAAAAATAAAAGGAGATCGTTGGTGGAAAAAGAAATAGGGAAAGAGAACGAGCGGTTCGTTAGACGCCGCGTTGCGTAAGGTGTCGTTTTTGAAAATTCTTGCGGAAAACGCCGCGGCCCGCAGCGGCGGCCGCTTCTGTCGGAAGGAGGGCTCGGTGCTTCGATTGGGAGATATTTGGTTAAAATGGCCGCTGTAACGAAATCGTCTAGGTTGCGAAGGTTATTTTAATGTTATCGATTAATTTAATCGTTAATTGAGTTAATTTAGTAACCCGGGAGAGAAGGATCGTGGTATGTGAAATTCGCTCATACACGGCTGTATATATTCATATATGTCGACAGCGAAAAATTGTTGTTTAGTATTGCTTATAAATTATATGATAATACAAATTGTAGTAAACGCTGCTGGCTATTTGCGCTTCCGACAGCACATGATATCGACATTCGGTCAAATGACGTAACGTCGTTTCTTTCGTGTACACATATGAGCACATACATGGATAAAATTCACATATGATTTTATGTAATTATATGTAATCATATATAATCATTTTAAGGTAAAATAAAAGGGGGAGTTGTTATTGAATCCTTCTTTCAGTGTCCGTTTTAGAATCTCTCGGATACGATAAGTCTGAACAGTTTTTGGCTTTTGAAGCGAAACGACGCCGATGGTTTCCATTGATTTCTGGGGATCCCGGTTATTACGCAAGATCAATTTTCAAGCGCGGCGATGTACACGGAAAAGAAATTCATGTCGAATCAAGAATAGATTTCGTCATGTAAGCGAGAATATCATAATCTTCTTGGGAGACTTTTAGTCCGGATTTGAACCTCCGATGAATTTATGATATAAGTATTACTTTCTTGAACATTTTGCGACTGCGATCGAGCGGTACGATGTGTCTTATTAAAACGATATAAACATAGATACGGCTCGTTGGGGCAATCCTCACGAAATGACGACACCCGTTTTGTTTTAATTCCAGCACTTTCGGCATCCAAGTTTCCAACATTTTTCTAACACACATGATAACGCCGTGTACCGAAGTCATCCGACGGCCGTAGAAGTGCTCCAAACGTAATAAAAGAGTACGGATGAGTGATAAGACGACCGTACCTCGTTTTTCAATGACGAAAAATATCGCTCGGCATGGAGATCGAGTTCAGCGTCTGCCGAAAACACACGACACGGAACATGTTAATTACATTTATCTGTTATAAACAGGCGAGAATTTGCGTTATAATTCAAACTGATCGAGTTTAAGCCGAATAAGAAGGAACAGATGTAGACGCACAGGCGCTGTGAGGTACGAAAATGGCGAGGAACTTCGGATCAATTCCTCGATCTATGATTGTTTCCAATTTCATCACTTTGCGAGAAATACAACTGACTAGTTCGCTGGTTCCTTCCGCGCGCGATGATACTCGGAACGGGTATGTGACAGTATCTAATTATGATCCTGATTAGTGCACGATTAGTTCCGCCATTCTGCTTGCAAAGGCAGTCCGAAGTCAATGGAAAATCTGTCACGATCGTCCGGACTCTCCATTCAAGGAACTCTGATCCGCTGTTCGCGAATCTTTTCGACCGCCGAGCACAGATACGAGCTTGCGACAAAAGCTGCGAATCCTGAAGGCTTCGCAGATAAACAAATCCACACGTTTCGGAGGTACAAGAAAATCGAATATTTCTCGGTCAGCGTTGCGGTCGAATCGCGCTTCAGACTTCTCGCTGATCGTCAGCGAAACTGATTCACGGTGGGCGATGGCCCGTTTCATCCTTCGTTAAGGAGGCGACTCGACTTCTCTCGGATGCAGAGTCGGAGAAACCACGAGGCGAGGGACGTTAATAATATCGTCCTCGGATCACTTTGTGGACGAGCACGTCGCGCTGTCGCGCACGACTCGGTATCGTTCGACGATGTTCAACCTTTTTCTCTCTCTTTTCTCGCTTCATCCACGGCTTTCAGAGCTTGCGGGTTTGTGCGTACGGCTGTTTATCGGGGAAAAAAGGGAGGAAGAAGGAGAAATACAGCGATCATGACAGCGCTGATTAAGGCGAGGCGGCGCTCAAACCGAGTGCGAGCACCTACCAGCACGGGGATTGAGCAACGCGAAGAGAGAGAGAGAGAGAGAGAACTCGTTACGGGAATGGGGCCCAGGCGTTTCCGCTCCATTTTTTGTGGGCCCAATTACGTTTCGCCAGTCTGGATAGGCTGGATGTTTCGCGGTCTCATTGTGCGCACCGCTCTTGTGCGCGCTCGGGCCATCGGTATCCACTCGTTTGGAACACGCTAAGCAATATCCGACGGAGAAGAGGCGATCCTCGCACCGCAGAGAGCGCAGTTAAGCCGGTTATCGGAGTGAGGTTTTTTTCGGAAAGGTCGCCCCGTCGATGATCGGCGACATCGGTCTTCCACGATACATTAAGCGAAGACAGGCGCGGGAGAGGCGTAGCTTCACCTCGCGCGAAGATACGGTGAGCTTAGCCGTGACACGAAGACACGAGGGGATTTTCAAACGCGAAGATGCGCTCACGACGGGCAATAACGCGCTCCTTCGGACGTGCGGTGGAATCCGGCCAAAACCGAAGAATTCAGGCCTCGGGGAGAAGTAACCGCGTCTTCGGAAAGAAGTTCTCCCTCGCCGGGAGCGGAATACGCGGCGGGATGAATGAAGCAACGCGACCGAGTGAGAATCGGGTCGGTGGGAGGAAACATCGGGTGCAGAGAACGGTGTCTTCGAAAACTGGACACAATTCTCAGCCCGAAGACACCGTCCCTCCCCGTTTATTCATCGTCGATTCGTAACGATTTCTATCGAGTCACCGGAATAGATTTCTTCGCGTAAGCGAGTGTTTTTGTCTTCGCGAGATTAAACGCGATTTATGTTTCACACCGCGTGAATACGAGCCTTGAATGGTAATTGGGTTTTTTCCCTCGGTGGAGGGAAAAAGAGCGACGTTACTTGGTGGGTGAGCCTGGTAGTCTCCGCTCTGTTCCCTCCCGGCGAAGACTTCCGTCCGCGCCGACACGCCGGTAGTGTCGTGCGGAGATCCGGAGGCACGTGCCGAAGAAACGGGCCGCCGGGCGTTATTTTCGATGTGGGCCAGTTTTTATTCGATTCGCGCGGACAGCCGATTCTAGAGACCACGCGTCTACTACCTACGTTTCCGTCGTCCAAGAATAGCTTCGTGGTTCGCTGACTTCCCGCGGAGCCGCGCGCTACATCGTACATTTCGCGTCTCAGCGGCGGGCGAAACCAAGCCCGGTGTGTGCGTGTGTGCGTGTGTGCCCCGGGCTGTTAGGTTATGACACCCCGTGAAACCGGTGACTCACACCTTTCCTCGATTTCGAATCACCATTTTCCACCTGGTCTCTCACGCTCTCCCTCTTGCGCATCGCTCCGTCGACTGTGACCGTGCTCTCTCCGACCATCCTCCTCTCCTCCTCCGCGCTGTTTCTTCCTCGTTTCTAAAAGGTACCGTTTCGCCCTTTCGCAATACCGGATGAACACGTGTCGACGCGTCACCGTCCGGGAAGAAGAAGTACTCGCGCCCCTTTCCTACATTTCCACCGGTGAGAATCTTCCCTCTCTCGCTCGTCGGAGGCGACCGACGGCAAGCAGCAGCTACCTCGAGGACGAGCGTTCGATCGCGCATCATGCATCGGCGATTCGCGTGACGTGTTCCCCGCCGCGATGACAATTGATCGCGTAATCGCGGCTCAAACAGACTGACTCGGGGAAGCTATAGGCCTATACGGAGTTATGATCACAGAGCCCGGGATCGTCCGGGGCTTCATCAAAGAGCCAGCAATGGCGTATTTAACATTTTACCGTGGGCACAATTTTCCTTTTGACTCGCATTAACGCCGTAAGTGGCGGCGTCACGAAGAGCATCGCGCATCTGTCGGGGAGGACGTCGCGGATCCCGCGCTCGAGCAGCCGACCCGGAGTCCACCGCTGAGCGTTCGCGGCTCGGTTCGCGGATCGGCCGTTGAAAGTATCCATTGACATGCGGTATATACTGTACACACCGGACGGAGCGTGGAATTGAGACCGTATTGACACGGCGTAGAAAGAGACGGGAAGACGCGTGGATAGCGGCGGCTCGGGCGCAGGCCGTGAGGCGGTGAAAAATTGCGTCACACATTTCACTCGATTCGCACAGTTTTCCGCGCGGCGAACGAGCGAACGCCCCGTATTCGCCGTGATTACCTATTACGTGTGTAATAATTAACGATACGTTATGAGAATACAGATTCTCGCACGACGTTGTTACACTCAATATTTCGACCCGGCAGCAGGGATTTCGAAGAGACGCCTTGAGGAACATCCGAGGGACGTCCTTACCGTATCTCGGACACCTTTCCGGCGTCTTTGAGAAACATGCGCACCGTCTGAGACGGCATCCCTTTGGGAAGCAACAACGAGCGGCCCCGGCGGCTCCCTTCCGGTGCGTCCTCGCGCAATTAGACGCGGCCGATCGGTGCGTCGAACAGCCCGCCAAAAATAGCAACGCGGTCAGGGCGCTGCGGCGGACTTGTTTTTCACACACGTTCGTTCGGGGGAGCGAGCAAACGTTCCTCCCGCTCTCGCGCGATCGCCGCTCGTCGTCGCCGGCGCGAGTCACCGGATACATTTCGTTCAAGGCCAGAAAGTAAAAAGCCTTTTCAGCTGCACTTACGTACCGCGCGAGCTAGCCGGAGTAGCAGCTCTAACTGGTACGCGCGCGCGCGCAGTCCGTCTCTCAGGTACACACGCGATGCACGCGATACCAACACGCACCGCGGCCTTGTGTGAGCGCTCGTGTGCGTCGTCACATGTGTGTGCGTGCGAGAGCGCGAAGGCGTCCCTCTCCGTCTGTCGTCGAAGCGAGTCCGCGAAGCGGCTAGTTACATGATCCATTCATTATATAAGAACAATCGCCTCCTCTAATAGACACGCTCCATCATTGTGGGATCTGAAGGGCACGCTCGGTGTACGCGTGCGCTCTTCGCGCGAGCTCTCTCGGCTTCAGCGAGAGAGATCGCGAGGAAAATCGGCGAAATTTCATCCGTTTCTCGAACAGATCGCGCCCAAGGTCGGCGCGCCGACGGCTCTCTTTCAGATCCCCGATCTCGCCCCGTCGATCCCGTCGAGCTCTCGAAACGGAGCGCGATTTCCCCAACACTCCGGCCGTTCTTCGCGGCTGAGGCGAAGAAAGGATCCGCTAATCAGCGGTTAAATTCGCCGAATACCTCGTCGCGATCAGGTTGAATTTCCCACCACTGTCGACCAGCTTGGTTTACTCTGCTGTTAGCGCGGACCGATTGAACCCACACATTGTATATTCAAGTGTGATCGCGCGTTGTTAATTTCACGTGATCATCTTAGAGCTTATTTTCAGCCGTATTGTGTTGGACGGCGATGTGAAAAGTTTTCAATCGGCCCGTTTTCAATCTAACAACGGAATATACGTGGTTCACCCTGTATGTAGTGTTGTCATTTTCTACACGATATATTTAGACTACATTATGCGCTCGCGGTAATCAAACGTTTGCTCGGCAGACATTCGTCAAATTTGATTACGTCCAGTTGAAACTGGGAGAACTTGGATTCCCGCGAATCCGCGGAATTTATGTATTACACTCTTCTTTTCCCTCTCGATCTGTCCGCCATTATTGATTGAAGTGGAGCAGCGCTTAATTCGCCAATCAGAAGAGCGAAGATTTCTTCACGATCGGTTAATGAAACGCCGCTCCACCTGCCGAGAAGGGTTTTGGAACCCGCAGTTTCCGGGGTTATCGTGAATCTCGTTCTCTGGCGTGAACTCGTGAAAAGTGGAGATTTTCCGGTGTGAAAGCGTCCGGGAAAGTTCACTTCTCGCTTTTCCGCCCCGAGGAAAAATGATACGCTGTCCCAGGTAGAAAACGAGCCGGACTCACGGACAGCAACTGTCCGGTGGTCGAGTGGAAAATCATGTTTAGATGAAGCTGGCCGGTAAACTAAGCGGAAACTAGCCAGGCAGATTAGTAAATGCCAGCTAGTTTCTGACTAGCGATCGGCTTTTCCCGGAAGCTTTTCTACCCGGGAACGGCTCTCGCCGGAGATTTAAACCGAGGATTCGCCCCGTAATTCTGCGATAGCAAAGGCGGCGTTGAACCGTCCGCTTTTCTTTCCCCGAGCTGTCGCTGAAAGGAAAGCCCGGCTGCTCGCGATTCAACCCGCTCTCCTTCATCCACAGACCCGGCGTTACTCTCGTTTACTATTTTACACCGATTCTGAGCAGCTCGTGAGCGCGTGATCGTGTGTCCGTACGCGACGATGTGTGCGTGTGTACATGTGTGTGAATATATGTCTTTATGCCGTGAACATCTCTCTCTCTCTCTCCGCAACGTATTTTCTTACGTAACGCACGATCGTTTCTCTCAAACGGACAACGCCGCCTCCTCCGCAACATAATCCAAAGGGCACTCTTGTCCTGCGCGCGCGATCGCGACGAGATCGCTGCCGACGATACCCACGGCCATATCCACACTCGGTCTTTCGAAAGTAATTTAAATACCACGAACGGCCGATAACATTTCGGTGATTTTTACGACGTCCCGAGAAAGCCTGCGAAGGAGGCTCGTGGGGGGGTGCCGCTTTCCGATTATTATTAATAGAATTTCACGCAACGCGTAATTAGAAGCGCCGGTGTCACATCGCGTCGTCGTATTCCGCATCGCCGGCGACACCTCGAGTGTTAAACATTGCGAAAATAGAAACGGATGCTTACGAAAAGGAATATAAAATCTAATTGCCCTCGCGGTCGCTAATGAATAATCGGGGTTACGCGTATACAGGGTGTCCCGGAATCAAGAACGCGTGTGTCCTCGACATGGGAGATTCTCTGGGACGTTCCGAGGCGAAAGGTTCACGCGCGAAAATGTCGAGGGCGGTCCTTGTTACTCATAGCGACCTTTCGATTTTCAACATATCCTCGTAACTAAAGCCCGAAGTAAATTTCAGCGAAAGTAAACTAAGGTGGAAACCGACGGGAGAAAGTCATTTTGCCGTACGTTCGCGCGTTTCGAAGTTTAGTTTGCGAAAAGCTCCGCCTTGTATCTCGGAAACTGTTTCCGAACAACACGTATGTCTATGAGACGCCTCGAAGACCGTCCTTTGGACGTCTTATTACCTAAGAAACGTCTTCACGACGTTGTAAGACTTCTTATCTGGGCTGATGGCTCGATATTTTTGTACTCTAGTCTTAGAATGTCCCGAAGAACCTGTTAAGGACATACATTGGTTTTTAGGATACCCCATATTAGACTGACAAAAAAGAAACACGTTCGAATTCTTCTTTGTAATCTCTCTCTCTCTCTCTCGCTGAGAGTGTCCAAAAATTAGATTATTTTCTCGTGGTAACCGTAACGTACACCGAAATCCGAGCTCAGTGTAATTATATCAGCTTCAATGCCCGTCACAAAATGCTGCGTCCGCCTCGGATTTACCTTTGCGAGATGTGCGACGATAACGTGCGCTTTCGTCGCGCGATGAATCCGCGAGTTTTGCGCGGCAGGAAAAAAGCGCGTGCATCGCGATGCCGCGTTGCTCGGCTCGGGTTACATAAATCGCACTGTAAAACGAGTAACTTGATTACGTGTAAAGAGTACGATACTCAGGTAAGCCTCTCCTACTAACCGCGCGCAAATTACCGGATAAGTACGCGCTCGCGTTCTTGCAAGTTGTAATTACCATTCCCGCAAGCGTGTTCTCGTTTATAGCAATCGTATCGCGGTTGCTATAAATTTACATTACTCCCGGAAGATGTCCGCGCTACCCGTACACAGCCGAGACGAGCCGGCTACAGCTCTAATCCTTCCGCTTCCACTCCGTTGCCTCTCCGTTTCATGATATCTCGATGATTTAATCCGCGCGCTCTCTAGTCTCCGCGCGAGCGCAGAACCGTATTCGACCGGTCACACGCAACTGGTAAATATAAAAATATAAATCCACCTGGAGGTAACTCGGGTCACGTGGAGTCCGAATTTGGGAAAAATTTCCGAAAAATTACTTTTTATAAAAGGAATCTTCGGCATTTTCAAATTTGGAAGGATTATATAGTTCAGGTAGCTTGGAAAAGACCCCGTTTTCTTCGAAAAGTTTTCCCGCGGATATTCGTCTAATTTCTCGACTTCTTCGAAGGGAATAGGCAAATACGGCGGGTTTTAACCGAACGCACGCGATTTTCTCTAACCGAATTTTTCCACCTTTGGGAGATAAACCGAGGAAATCCGGGGAAAAACTGGAACAAAATCTGTCATCACCTTAAAATTAGACCGTTGAAAAGGCTTTTAAGAGTAATAGCGTTTCTGCTGGTAAAAATTTGTGAATTTTACATTAAAATTTGCAAACTCGAAAATTTTCATAGTAGAATTTTCAGTGTTGTTATTTATAAAATAATTGATGCTTCATATTTGCCGTGATCAAAGAACAAATGTGAAAAATTTCACGTTTTTTTCCCGTCTGTTATATAATTCGCTATTCAATTTTCGTATCATGGCACGTTAAAACGAGGTATGACAGAGTCGCTCTAATATTCAACAATACACAGTATGATTATTAACACACATATGATAGAGGATTCGACCGCGACGTAAATTGTTAGTTGTAACTATATCGATAATATTTCACCGATATTCGCCCGCCGAACCTCCTCCCCTAAATTACTACAACACCGTTACGAAAGCTGCGTTCCTGAAATCTCCCTTCGCATCAACCGTGCGTTGTCAAATGCAACATCAACCGTTGCAATGTTAACTTTCCTAACTCGGTCGTATGAGGAAACCCGGCCGAGCAGGTTATAAAATTCAATATGACCTCCCGACGGACGCGTACGAGGAATAATTGCTTCATTGTCGCGTCCACAGAGCGCGAATTATCTCGCCGGGAGGCGCACTTTCACGCGCTCGGCCGACCAGTCCGCGGATTACACGGTTGAATCAGAATTTTCCAGCGGCACCGGGTAACACCGGGTGGGGCGGCGGCGCGGTGCTCGGCCGAGAGTGGAAATAAAAGCGACGTCGAGCCGCCGTCCGCCGAGATTCGGATGCGCTCAATGTCACCGCGAGCGGACTCAGCGTCGAGCTGCAGCTTTTACTGCGCAGCGAGAGATGCACCGTCGCGCGCGCGCGGCCCGACGGACGGAGGAAGGGCACCTTTATGTACGGTCTCGCGGATTAGTCATCCGCAGGGATCCGATCGCGCCTGTATGCGCGATCGAGAACTATTAAACGGATGACCTTTCGCTACTTAGAAGATCTACATATACCCACGTCGCCGGGGCGTACGACGCGCGAGTGCGTACGTACGTGCGTGTTACGCAAGAATGACTCGTTGTCTCTACGCATCCCTCGCTCCTCTCTCTCTCTTTCTCTCTCTCTCTCTCTCTCTCCAGTCTCCCCTCGCTCGTTCCGTCTCCCTTCTCGCGCTCTTCTTTTTCCTTCTCCTTTCCTCCGCCTCCTCCCACGTCCTCCTCATCGTCATCCTCCTCTCCTCCTCCTCCTCCGCACGCGAGCCGCTCTCTGCGCCGTGCAGTTTCCCGTCTGACAGACGAGCAACGTCGCTCCGTTCCGGATCCGAAGGGCACGCTCCTCGCATCCAGCACACACACACACACACCGCGTGTTTTACTGATGCGAAATCTTGTCGTCAGACCCAGTTTTCGTCAAATTTCTCTCGTCCAGTTCCACATATCGAGTACTCTCTGCTGGAGATCGATTGGACGTTCCTCCTTTGCTACCACGGTTTAACTCTTTGACAGCACGGTCGATTTTCGGAACTTCAACGCGTCTTCTTTTTGTCTTGCCGCAGTTATTCCAAGTCAGCTGGTTGCATTTTCTCAAACTTTATTGTATCTGCCTCGTCTATAAATCAACAGTGGAGGAAGTTTCACGTTGTTATTCACCTCTTTCGCTCATCTTGCACCGTCTTGCTAAGGTAAAGGTACCAATTCCTGAACACCTGCCTGACTCGGGACATTTTTATTGTTTCGGCCTTTAAGCGGGAATATTCAAACTTTCAACATAGAATGCACATGTTCAATACACCGTGCATTATTATTCCGCGTTGAGAACTGAAGTACTCGCCCTTAAAGGCCGAGCCAAGAAGAATGTCCGGGGTCGGGAATTGACGTTTTCGCCATAATCAGACGGGAAATGAACAGGGTTCGGATCCAACCCCTCTCTGACCATCGGACGGTTAAGAGACGAGGGGAGAAGGGAGGGAACTCGAATAAAAACGTTTCCGAGGGAATGATTTACTTCCTCGCGCTTACAATGCCGCCAGAAGCGGTGTCATCGGAACGCTATGAATTATAGAATCATCACCACCGGCCTATTTTTGCCGAGGAGCGTTTGTATTCCATATATAAGATGCATATCATTACGAGACCAGAAACCAGAAGTGATTTACGTAAGAGACGCCAATGTCACTTCCACTTGCTTGCTGCGAACATCGTTATGAATATGGGAGCAGCTTTTTTCTTCCCCCCCCCCTCTCTCTCTCTCTCTCTCTCTGAATGCGCAACGAGAAACTGCAAAAAGCCGCGCCACTGTGGAAATCGGGAGATGCAGATGAATTCTCTTTTTGCTCGGCTCGCCGTAGCCGAGCAACTTCTCGCACGCGGCCGCCGCTGCATTTACATTCTCCGCGTCTCTCTCTCTCTCTCTCTCTCTCTCTCTCTCACGCGGGAACGCGCTTCGGGTGTATTTTAATACCGGCGAGATCGCCGCTTTTGGCGTGGCCTTGCCTTGTCGCGCGTAAGTGAGTCAGGCGGAAACAAGGAACGTCGGGCGAAGATCACTTCTCGCGGTAAGTTAACTCTCTCGCTCTCTTTGCAATTTCGCTTCATGCTAATAACGCGCG
This sequence comes from Dinoponera quadriceps, assembly GCF_001313825.1. NCBI lineage: Eukaryota > Metazoa > Arthropoda > Insecta > Hymenoptera > Formicidae > Dinoponera > Dinoponera quadriceps. The sequence continues at coordinate 1,533,682 of NW_014556795.1, read as the reverse complement.
TCGGCGTTCCTCGAAGAAGAGCCGAGAGGCGCGCGACGAGACGATTCAAAATTGACGTCGGTCTGAACGGTGTCAAAGGCCGACCGAGACGCAAGAGAGAAAGAGAGAATGAGACGCGGCCGAGAGAGCGCTTTGAAACATTTTCCCCGGCACGAGGCAGACGCGACGTGTCCCTCGCGCGAAACTCGAGCGATCACGCGGTTCACCTCCGAGGAACTGAATTCACCACGTTCCGCGAACGCGTGATTCAAGCACGGTAACTCTCGCGAGAATCGCTCCTCGTCGGACGGTATTCGCGGAAACAAATCTGAGTAATATCGCGCCTCTCCTTCCGGAAATTCTCCTCTCGTTATTCGGGAGGCGCCGGCAGACGCGGAGAGGAATCGTTACGCATCGCGTTTCGATCCAACCGGCTCTCCGGCGGTTCCCGGACTGCACGACGAATTCGACGGGCGATTTTACGGCCGCTCTTCGCCGCCGGAACGCCGGAAGCGCGGCGCAGGACACCTCGTGTAGAATTCCACACGGTCGTTTTTATCGCGATAGCCGGCCGCGATAGCGCAGCTTAATCGTAACGTGACTTTCATCTACATAGCTAATCAGGCAATTCCGCGGCGCGCTGCGCAGCCTTGAATAATTATTTCTGTTTTCATCGGCGTTACGCCGTTGTTCTCGTCGTTTCTCTCGCGAGAACAACGGAGATCCGGCGGGGAAAACGCCGGATCGAGGGATCGAACCGCTCCGGGAGGAATCGGGGGGGGGGGGGCCGCGATCCGCACGATCGTCGGTGATCTACGCCTCCGATTATCCGTTTGTTTATTCGCGCTCGGCCGCTCGGGATGGGATTGTCGCGTACGGTCGCGTTTCATCGGCGAGAGGCGATTTCCGATGAGCGTTACGTCGACTTTTTCAGCTTGTTGCGCAATCCCGCTCGCCAAGTACGATCCCCCGCGCGATCACCACGCCTTCGGCCGAACGAAATTGGCGGCGAGTCCTTTAGGAGGAATTCCAATGCGGAATGTAACACGTAGACGCGCGGATCGCTCGCTCTTCCCCGGGTAGAAATGTCTGCCGAATCGAAAGCCGCACGGGAAAGAATCGGTCTTAAATCGAGAATAGATGTTTTCACGCACAGGCAAGAGTATTACGATACTCTTCGGGAGATTTTTCGTCTTGAGGTGAGTTCGAATAATACCCGCGTCACAAATTTCATCACCGGCATGCTCCGATGGAACTAATGTTTCGATTAACAAGCACGATTGTTAGACTCTTCAACGGATACGCATTTTCATCTTAAAGAAACAATTTCGAAGGATAATTTCCCCATAAAGAAATTATTTGTTTCGTCTTACATATTTATCGTAGCCAAATAATATTTTATTCGGTTAAAGGATATTATTTCGAATAACAGCGCTCTCTCTCTCTGTTAGATAATCGAGTTTTCTCGAATGAGACAATACGGTTTTTATTCAAACAAAGAATATTCCGTATATGTTGTTTCTATGGAACAAATTTTAGTCAAATCAATAAAAACGCTAAATCTAAAGGAATCTTTTCCTTTGTAATTATAATTTCTTCCGTTTAATCATTAACTAGCTTGTTTACTTAAGAGGAGCCTCGCATTACCGGCTAGTAGCGGCAAAAATTTACGCAGTTGGACACACACGAGGTTCAATTTCCACCAGGATCCTTCCGCCACCGGTTTCTCCGTGCCGACAAATTCGCGGTCGACTTTTTCGCGAGAGATATTTTGCCGTACGACATGTGCGTAAACGATGGGAAGCCATTGTCTCGTCGGCATAGCGAAGGTAATTTCCGTCAGCGTTATAGAGACGGTTGCGTAAGTGAAGGCGAGAAAAGCGCATCCTGTTACAGGCGCATCACCACACCCGCCGACGTAGCCGCCCGTCGTAGCTCTTCAAATCGCGCACGAATTGAAGGAGGCTTTATTTATACGATTACACGCGCCGCATAATTAATTCGAGGTAACGTTTAAACGCAGTTAGAATATTGCCGACGCGCTAACGACGTCTCCGCGAGATATTATCGTCCTATAATTTGCGCTACGCTATGCTGAAGAAATCCCGGATAAGACATCCCCGATCGTCGCGCGTATTTACGCCCGCGTCGCGCCTCGTGACACAGTATAATTATTTATTTTCCGCACGGGGATATATATTTATATGTATTCCTCTCNCCCCCCCCCCCCCCGGCCCTCTTCGTCGCGCGGCGTGCGATAAATCACGGCGAGAGAATTGCGCGATTCAACCCATCGAAAATGCCGTCGCACTGCGTGATCTAGGATGGATATTTCTTAACAGAAACTCTTTTGTCTTTTCTTCAAGTTTCACCGCAAGTTGAGATAAATGCACCTTTACGGTGTCCTGTAATCAAATAATCATAGTTATCATTTATTATCCTTTCATCGCTCATTCGTAAATGTGACGATACTAAAAAAATGCTCACTCTAAGATAACTTTAATCACACGGCCGAAATTGTGTCACATATTATTATTATGTATAAATAATGTGATGGTAATATTATATATATTTAATATACTACTAATAGATGAACTTGTTAGCGAACTAAATAATTACACGTTTTATTATTTTCGGTTCTTCTTACTCCTGAAGTAAAATAGCAACTAGACTTGTGGTTAAAATAAGCGTAACTTTGCAATAGAAAGTTGTTTTTGCGCCAGTTCGGAAAAAGTTTTAAGAGTTTCTGAGAAAAACCACAGTTGCGTAATAATCGTCAACATTTACGCTACCAATATCTGTTATATTTCTTTTGCACCTCCCGAAGATAATTGATCTGCTTTAAATTGCGTGTTCTATCGATGTGAGGTTTGGGGAGAGGAAAGAAGATGAAAATACTCAACTAAACGGCGTGGAATCCCTCCCAGAATAACATAAATTCCTTTCCTACTCCGAAATATCGTGAAAGAAGAAAAAACGCACTTTGGAAGAAACTATTCGTAATTAAATTATTTCACACTTATCCCGAAGAAAGTGCGCAAAGAAACGGGCGAATAAGTGTAGAGGGACAAAAAGTAAAGCACAAATATAGAATGAAAGAAACGAAATAGCGAGCCGCTTCCAAACAGTCGAGCTTCTCCCCTTTAAGAGCATTGTCTGCGCGTAAAAAGTCACTTTTAATCGAGACTCGGGGTTTCGGGCGACAATTTTCGGAACGCCGTGCGCGTCGGCCTCGAGGAGGCCGACAGTGCCGCGCCGTGTAACCCCGCGATAAATACCGGCGTGGCGGTTTTCCGGCGCGAAAAATGATCTCCCCCCCTTTCTTCCGCGCGAAAATCCGCTGCAGCGCAGTTACAACGCGCCGGCGGAACAACGGCGCATAACATCCACTGAGGCGGTATGCGGCTTACGTTACTTTTATGCGCGTCCACACCGCGCGGGCTGGACACTTACGTAATCGGAATGATCTCACGTTGTGGGTGGAGACTTGCCGCTACACGCGCGCTTCCCCCCGCGCGCGCGCGCGCTTACACGCGAGCTCTCTCGCGCTCGCGCGGACGCCACATCACAAAGCCGCACACCGACGAGCGCCAGCCGTATACACCGTGTCCGAAAAGTGTGTACTGCCGGTAACGGAATGTCCCTTTGTCTCTCTCTCTCTCTCTCTTTCTCTCTCCAGAACGCGAAGCGGACGAGGCGGCTCGCGCGACTCGAACTGTCGAAACCTGTGCGAATTTCAGCGACCTCGACGAACAACGACGGCGGAGTCGGAGTAATCGAGCAAAGTTCCTGCTCGCAATCAAGGACGTCCCTGGAGTAAGTGAAGTTTGAGAACTTTTTCAGACGGTAGATGCCAAAATGGATGCCGCGTGTGAGGTTCTGTCGGTGGAAAAAGGTCGGACTCAAACGCGTGCTTGTTTTTCATCAGGGAATGCGATTAAAGCCGACTGGAGCGCACTTGAAATTCTCCGTTTAACTATCGAATAACAAGGTTGGGTCGGATCCGGCCGGATCTGTATTCCAATGCTTCCGCGCACGCGCTTGCGATTATATTTCAAGTGTTTGTGATATATTTTATTTACTTTTGAGTATTTCCTAAATTATGGCGAGAATAAGAAATCTCGTATCGATATTTTTTATTTTACGTTACGCATTGCTACGAAATATCGATATTTCTTACTGTGTCGTCGCATCGATATTTCTTAGTGTACAACTCATCCCTGGTGTAAACGGTCGCATTTTTTTTTAATGCTTCTTCTTAACGACAGTGCTGTTTATCAAGGTCTGATGCTCGAAATCGCGACTCGACAGTGTGTTGCTAAGTTATTGGCACAGCCTTGACCACAGCCGGCCGGAGTGCCACAAGTGTACATGTGCACACACGTGCGTCGATATTTCGTACGATTCGCGAGAAGTGCGGATGAAATCACACAAATACACAAGATTAACGCATTACTTGCGGAAATTGGCGATTTTGATCGCGCATACAGAACACCGTCGGGCTTACAAATGTAAAACGGCGCGGAAAATTTTACACGGTTCACGACGAAATAATGATATGCCGTTCTATTATATGCAACTGCTACAATATAGTGAATATAAACGTGCCATTCAGCGTCAAGAGCATCGATATGCCGTCCAAAACTTTTACCGTCCAATCGAAGTCGCGAATTGTGCCCTGAAATGCTAACTAAATATCGGAACGGCGTTTATCGGAAAAATCAAAACTCCTCTTTTTCTTTTTTAATTAAACGCTGATTCTAATTGATAAGTAAGGAAGCTCGCAATCCTCCCAATTATCTCCTTTCCGTTCGTCTCGAGTCTTCTCTCTCATTAAACATTATACATAACTAACGGTTCACTTCCGAGTCCTCAATCATCAAGTCGCTTCCTGATGCCACTAGATGGGACGGATTTTCCCAAAGGCCGGCCGTCGCAAGCCCGATCTAGATTTTCCTTTCGGCTAACCGACCGTGGACGGATGGGCTATTGTCGTCGAAAACGCAATGAAATCCGGTATTTGGGTCGGTTCGTCCGCGTGGCGCGACGTAACGAACTCCCGGGGATGATTAGCGTGTCACAAGAGGGAGCCGGCGATTGCGAGATCGCTGTTTGAGAGTAACAATGGCGACGGAGAAATTACGTCGGCAGAGAGTTAGGTGTATAGGAGAGCGCGCGCGCACGTAAGCGAGCACGTAAGCAAGAAAGTCCGCCTCTCCGAGCGGAGCCGCGCGGATGTGCGGGTGAAAACGCGCGAGGAAGTCGGGAAACCGCGGACGTATAACCGGCGGCGACAAACGAGTCATTTTTTGTTTCATAATTCGTGCGAGCCGACTTTTGCCTCGCAAAGTGCATACGAGTATTTTCCCTCGCACGGGCTCGGTGAATAGGAAAGCCCGATGTGTGTGTGTGTGTGTGTGTGTGTGTGCTCGTTAATATAAAGCTATTCTATTTTAAAGCGTTCGCGTAATATACGAGTCACCACTCGACCCAGAATAATATTCCGAGTCAAAGTTTTCAATGCTATTTCGACGCTTTTAAAGGCAAATTCCCGATTATAAGTTTTTAGACGGTCTGCGGATTGATATAAACTTTTCCGCTATTCCGACACTCATTAATTTCTCTTTGGGACGTCGGATTCTAAAATTATCAACTTTTCACCGCTCTATTTTCAAAACGAAACGATCACTCATTCTGACATTTGCAATATGAAATCTGTAATGTTTGTACATTAATCTTTAATATAACAGTATAGTATTCCTTAAACTTCCATCTTATACACAGATACATCGAATTAGAAGAAATTTGGTATTTTTTGAGATTTCTAGGCTAGGCACACGTACAGGTTTATAGTTGAATATCACGGAAACGATGCGGTACAGATGATTGAAATTTTCGTTATAATCGTTAGTCCGATTAACTTTATCGTGTATATATTACAAGTTTATCGTCCACTTGGTCAAACGCTCGAGCCTCCTTGAAACATCATCAGGACCAAAGCGGGAGTAAATTACATCGTTAGAATTAAAACTGAACCCATCTCGCTACCTTAACTCCTCTGTTGTAAAATTCAAGATACGGCATTAGGCGAGCAAATCTCGACCCGAGGCAGAGCGGAATTCGCACTTGCGGCAGAATTGACGATCGAAACCAAATTCACAATCAATAAATTGTATTTAGTTCCGTTACACGAGTTTCCGTCTTCTGGTTATGGTGATCGTTCAAGTGGCTTCTAATTTACGAAGAGCGCGTATTAACATATATGTAAATCATTGTAAATGAGTGTTGGTATACAAATTGCAAGGGGGCCAAGCGGTTGGCCCGTTCGCAGCGCGGGCCTAATTGAAGCGCCGAATTGCAGGCGTATTATTACCGGTTGAAAATGTGGCCGGGCGGAATGATGTCAAAAACAAAAAGTGGAGCATGCAGATGAGCGGGGAGCGTTGGAAATGCTGATTATCCCGCGATTGTTCGCCATCTTCATTACAATTCGTAACATCAGACGAGAGATGAATGCGATTCAACAGGTTTGAATTTTCATCGTCGCGCCCGGAACGGTGCTGTGGAAACACCGACGTCTCAGAAATAACCGCCACGGGGAACATTTTACCAGAACGGCTGAGTAGTTTGTCGATGATAGCGACGACAAAAAAATTCGCTCAGACGGCGAAACATTTGTCTTCTCCGTGACAAGAAGGATGCGCACTCGAAGGATCCAAAACACACCGGCGGTCTGCGATCGTCGAAAGCAGCTCGCACGAGATAACGAAGGCAACAACGTGCATTGAAAGCTCGATGTTGGGAGGTTTGCGAGGAACCAAAAAAGCGGTTACAATGTCACTTATCATTCGCCCCCCCTTAGTTCGCGTCTAACCAGTTACGGTAATATTTTCGACGCGGCCGATACAATGTTATTGGCGTTTCGCACGCCTCCTCATTAGCCGGGCGAACATATGTACACGCCACGCGTGTCCCTGTTCCTCACCCGATGGCTTATTCGGTGCGCCTTTGTAACGAAGTGTGATGGAACAATAAACGTTCGAGGTGAGTGTCGATAGCACACGAGCGCACGCCGCATTAGCAGCGCCGCGTGGTACCGTGAACTCTCTTTCCTCCGGTCCAAAATTAGAACACTTTCACTGTCGCACGAAAGGCCCGACCCCTCGGCCGGCCATATTTCATGCGCCGCACAATAGGGACGTACAACATTTGAGCCCGAGTCGTTACTCCGAAATTACAGTTCTGTCCGATGCGCATCGCTCCGCTGCGTCATACGTTACGTTACAATGAAGCGAGCCGCGTAATTTCGCGAGGAGGATGTGCGGTCTACATCCCTTTATTACCGAATATTTATCTTAACCCGCTACTTTTCAACGTCTTGAACTCCGAACACGTTCGTTTCTTCCCCCCCCCCTTCCTTTTTTTTTTTACGTACGTTTAAAACACGCGAAGATGTCAGTTTCGAGACGACCGACCGGTGGTGTCGCTCCTCGATCTGCGCCTCGAATGACGATCTAAATCACTTGTCGCCATCTGGGATTTTTAATGACGACGAACAGCGCCATATCGGGGAACAAAAAAGCGAAATAGCGGGATTGCTTCACGGCGGGAAAGGTGACGAAAGGTGACCTCTCGGAATAGTGACGAAAAGTGACATTTTCTGTCAAAGAGGAGAGAATAACGAAGGCCGTTTCAGCAAAAAGAAATAACGCTTGCTTTTATCTTCACAGGTTTATCTTTGAATAACTTAACATACAGCGAGTTCTTTTCACAATACGACTTGAAAGTTCATAAGAAGGAAAGATCAAGGGCACGAATGACACAATACAAGTACACTTTCGGGGCAGTTTTATTCAAAGAGATGATTAAAAAATATATATAGAGAGAGAGAAAGAGAGAACGGCCATATTTTACAAATTTAACGGCAGCTTAGAAAAAAGTGACTACAGTGACCCATTTTGGACGACATTGATTTTTTTAGTCACTTGTCAAGAGAAAGTAAGAAAAACTTGGACTTAAATGGCTGGATGGCAGCGCCAATGATGAAATATACAAATGGCGTACTTGTCATTCAAAACGAAGAAGAAAAAATAAATAACGCACGGAAAAAAGTCCGGTGAAATGTATGCTGTGAGCGGACTGAACGCGTTTTGGCAGAAAGAAACGCAATTTCTCGTTCCTGCGGACCAAACCCGGTTCTTGCAGAATCCGAAATTCTGTTCCCTTCCGCAAAAACGCGTTTCGTCCGTTCGTCTACGTGATCTCACGTAAAATATTAGAAATTAGAAACGAAGGAATTAAATTTCGACATGTGGACAAACGTACTTTAATTCGCAGCAAAGAAATACGAGACGATACGATAAAAACCTTTTATAGCTTATTTCTCACATCTTATTCTTAATTCTACGTATTTAATTCCTCGTTTCCTATTCCTTTCATCGTGTCTGAGTCCTAACCTAAACCTTTTTCGTGCACGATTTCTCTCTCCCTCTCTCTCTCTCTCTCTTCCTCTCGCGAGGAAGCTCGCGTAGACGGGAAGCGGGGCGCAAAGTGAAGTTGCAACGCGAATTTAACGCGCGTCGTTTAACCGCCGCGCGGCAAGAAGAGGAGGGTAATTTTCGGCCGGCGCATTCATAACGCGGGCGCTCGTGAAATAACAACAACTTGCTGGAAAAACTCGCGGGTGGTAGCGAAGTACGGCCGTAACAACCGCGATGAACGCCGTTATGAACGTGCCGGCGTAATGGCGTGTTTATTTTCTTAACGAGGAGCGCATCTTTTTTTAACGTCGACGAGCGATGCCCCGTTAAAGGCACACGCTCGATTCGCACGCTCGTTACCACCGGCTCGCCTATGCGCCGAACTCTGTTATTTAACCGAAAGAACGCCGTTATTTGAAATAATATCTCTCAACCAAATGAAATATTGTTCGGCCGCGAGAAATATGTAAAGCGAATCGAACGATGTCTTCGATGAGAAAATGATCGATCGTTTCGAATGTTTCCTTTAAAATAAAGATACACATTCGTTGGGAACAATCGTACTCGTCGGTCGGAACGTTGGTTTCTCCGTACCGGTGCCGGTGACGAAACCTGTTCGATAGAATCGATCAAACCTCGAAGAAATCCTGATCTCAGCGCGCGCGCTCGATAGACCCGCGTGCGTCACCGCGAGAAAAAGCCGACGAAACCCCCGCGCTTTCCCAGCTCGGATAGGCGCTCGACACGAGACGCCCCATCGATTTTCAGCTCGTTAATCGATTCCCGTTATCGATCCGATCGGGGGGCCCGAGCGGGGAAAGAAAGCGAAAAGAGCGGCGGGGAGAGAATGCGCGCGCGCGCGCGCGCTCGGTGGAGCGAGAGGGAAGCCGAGAATCCGTTCATTCGCCGAGTATTTTTCGCCACGATGCCCAGATCGGGGACCGGCTGCGGGGCCCTCGCTACCGTTTCTTCAATAACACAATCTTTTCTTCTGCATCGCGTACACGGAGCACGTTACACGGAGGCGTGTAACAGGCGAGCGGGCAGGCAGGCGCAGGAGGAGGAGAAGGCGGCAACAGGCGAGTGAGTCCCGAAGGGGCCTCGAGTGTACGAACGGGGCCCCGCGATGGATGAAAGTGAAAGGAAAGGAAGGTAGAAAGGGTTGGCGGAGGTAGGTAGGTACCTCGCGGGGCCGCTGTTACTCGCTCTGTTACTCGGCGTATATACGGGCCGCGGGGGCCCCGAGAGCGCGCGCGAGAGATTTACAATCGCCACGAGCCCAGAACCGGGGCCCGCAGAAACGGTCGAGGAAAATACCAAGAGAGCCGGTCGCCGGTTCTGTGTACCTGTGCAGAGGCGACGCCGTTTCCTGCGGAGCGCGAGGGACGACGATTAGCTTCTCTCCCCTCCCCTACGTCCATCTTTCTTTCTTTCTTTCTCTCTCTCTCTCTCTCTCTCTCGCTCTCGTTACCGGAATAATTCACCTCCCGGCCATGCGTAGTTTCGACCGTCTCGCGCTACTTTCAGGGTTAACCTTCGCGGCTATCTTTTTGCCGCAGAGTCGGTCCCTAATTCATTCACTCGCTTCTTTTCTTTTTCGTTATTGTTACCGAGAAAGGGGCACTTAAGAATTCATTTGTGCGATATGAGGTTTCATTGCACTGAAACGAACGTGATTTCCGCGAAAGAAATAAGAAGTATTTTCGTGATATAATGTCCTCGTGTACTTCTCTCTCGGTGTGACGATAAAAAAGAAGAAAGAATTAGTAAGAATTAGAAGTCGATATTGTTTCTGTGAAGTAGACCTTGTATTGCGCGAATAAAATGTTTATGTGTATTTTCAGTGTGATAAAAGGAAATAGTAGAAAGAAGTAATCTTTATTTCAGCGTGGAGTAAACTTTATATCTCTCTCACAGATAAAATTTTTTTCTCAGTGTAAGTTATTTTTTATTTATTTCTTTTCTTATTCACCGTACTTTTGTTTATATCTTTTTGTAACTCTGCTATCTTCGCTTAATGACATTTTTCTTTTATTATTATTATTATTATTATTATTATTATTATTATTATTATGCGAAGTCTTCCCAGAACGCGTAAGAAATAAATATCTGTCACAGGGAAATAGAATTCGAAATTTTGCGAAGTAAATGTTTCTCGTGACATTTTCTTCGATATTTATCGGCTAGAAAAAAATCTGACTGTGATGACGGAATATAGATTCTTGTGAGATATAATTAAGTTTTTTTTATTAATCGGTTTATTTGCTAGGAATAAAATTTTATTTAGATAAACCGTTCATTTCTGTAAGATAAACCTTCTAATTCACAAATACATTTCAAGTCTTTTTTTCTCAGTGTCTACCTATCTCTCTCTCTCTCTCTCGTTGAACGCGTGGGCGCGAGAGCGCTCTCTCGTCATGCGATTCCGCCCGACTTGACGATAATTTTCTGTTACGACCTGCGCCAGCCGCCGCGACGGGGAGAGACCGTGCGCGCTCCGCTCGGCGCGAAGCTGCGAAATTGTGCAATATTCCGGTGGCGAGGTTTTTCGTCCGTGCAGCGGCATTACGTCTTAACGTGGAATGCAGAAACTAACGCGCTCGCGGCGCGCGTTCGAAGAGTCGGGATCGATTCTCCTGTTTTTGCGACGATCGTTCGAGAGCGACGTCGCGTCATACTCGACGTCGCGAATAATCGAATTAAACGATCGATCGTATCCTCGCGAAGACGACCAATTACCGACCGCGAGGGACACCGATAGGGACGCAACTGCTTTCAGAAGTGGAACTGAATGCACGGTAGCGGGAGGTATTCTGAAAGAAAAAAACGCTACCGTAGTAATGTTTACTTGACAACAAATGAAGCGGTCACTCCGATACTTCTTGGCAAATATTTCCTCGAAGTAGGCATAAAAATATAATTGATTATATACAATGATATTTCTTTCTTATAAATAAATAATTACTTGTAACAATTGCAACGAATATTGAAATCATAATATTGAGAATATCAGAATTTATTTTTAGGAAATATTTTCACTGGAACGGAAATATTCAAATTAAAAGTCGCAGGTTTCTACAATGGAAAGGAAGCGTTATATATAATCTTAATAAATACTTTCTTAAATTTAGAATCACGTCATACTTATATGTATATGTCGATAATTCATTTTTACAAATTGAGATGCTGCACTCAAGTAAATGTTTATTACAAGCTATTAAAATCTATTTAAATTGATAGAGATATCACTCGGCTCGAAGAGCCTGAAAACAGGCGATTCGTTTATTCGACTCGAGCGCATTTTCGCGCGTATGTAGTTCTCGGACAATATCAAAGGGCCAGGCGGCGTATTATTGGGTAACTCGACCCTGACCGTAGAAATGGAGTCGCGCGCGCGGATCTCCAAGCTGCGATCTTCTGTGTCTGGGAAGCATAATAAGGATTATAATACGCGAGCCTCTTTCCCAACGTGGCATTTTAGTTAGCGATGTTTATCGGGCGTGCATCTGATACAGCGTCGAAGCTGTATATTTCTCGGGCGCTCATGGACGCAACAGGTAGATGAAGATTTTGTTTCTTCTTCCCTGCAAATACACTCCGGTCGTACGGCGGGAGAAAGAGAGGAGGAACGGACGCAAGTTCGCGTCCAACTTACACATCCCGAAATTACTCGGCGATGTGACGAAATGCGAGTGAGACTAAGGACGACGTATTTAAGAACGTTACGTCATAGATAGCATTTCCAGGCCTCGGGGACAGTTACGAAGGAGAAGCGGGATGTCAATCGGGTATTGTCACATGAAACCACGCTGAAATCGCACTGAAAGAAGAATCTGTAAGGTGTATACAGCACTGTGTGTGTAGTATTCCGTATATTGCATATTTTGTATGCGAAATTAAATTATTATTATTAAATATTTAGTCGACAAATGTTCCGTAAAATTTTGATACTTATTACCAAATCCTCCGCACAGCGCGGATTGAAATCTGCCGGCGATTGTGCAGTTTTAAATAACTGCTTTTTTTCCATTCATCCGCGGAAAACCTTCGGAAAAATCTTTGGGAAAAACGGGAAATCTCCGCGTTTCTCCGCGTTTCTCTTGCGAAAAGAACCGCGGAAAAGGCAGGAACACCGAGAAAAAAGAAATTGAAATTTTGCGAAGCACACGTCTCATATATTTTTGTGAAATACACCTAATAAGTTTCCTTGTTAATTGATTTACTCGCTAGGAGTAAAACCTCATTTCGCCGTATCTAAATAAACGTTTACTTCTGCGAAACGCGAACGCTCACACCTCGCGGATAGATTTCCAAGAATTTTTTTCTCTCTGTGAAAGAACTGGATTTTTCGCGAACTTTTAAAACTACAGATAATCGTTACCGGTAATTGCCGCTGCTTGGCAATCGCTGAGGAACCGTGAAGCCGATTTGTCCCGCATGGGCAAACAATTGGGAATTTATCGGCGAGTGTCAATCAGTAAAACCGTTTGAAGCCTCGAGCGGAGAGCTCGAAGGGAATAACGCGTGATAAATGGCTCTGGCTGTTCTCGGAGCCGATAGGTGAAAGAAATTTACGAGTGTCTCTCGGTAACAGCCAAACTGCAACACGCCAAGGTTGCGACAGGCGGCTTACGCGACAGGTAAGCGGTGAGTAGGCGAGGGTTCAAATTGGAGTACGTAACTTTCTTCGCGAAAGGTGACGAGCGGCGGTAACCGCGCGATTGCGCGCTCATTTCAGACATGATATTTCGATACGCGCAACACGAACAACCGTATTTCGCACAATCGACGGAAATTTCAGCGGCCGTCGTAATCGTAACCTGCCAATTCGGCACGACTCGCCGCGGCTCAGGTGAAAGTAAACGCGGCTGAAACATTTTCGCCTAACCGTCCCAAATCGTTCGAGTCGCGGCTTTTCGCGCGAGCTGATGCGCTCGGCCGCGAGGTAGGAACGGTGTGTGAATTCCGACTCTTAATTACTGTGTGTTAAGAATTATCGACAAGACAGGCGCGTGATTGGGGGGAGGGGGGCCGTTGGCTCGTTAACGCGCGCGAACTTTGAGCACCGCCACCCACCAACATCGGGCATTTTTTGCGCTCTTACATCGCCATTTACTCGCGCGCATTTCGAACGCATCGAGGAAAGAGGACAAATATTTCCGATGCAAATACTATTTGTCGTTTCGCTGAGCTGCTGCGCCTCGATCGTCCAGCTGCCGGAGATGAGACTGTGACTGAGACATACCGAAACTTTCGTGCGCGAGGAGTCATTCAAACGTCGAATTCGATATTACGGCGATTTTTCCATGATCGTAATTGTCAATTCGCGCACCTCTTTTCTTCTCTCTCTCTCTCTTTCTCTACCTTGTTATTCCTCTTTCACTTGATTTTCCTTTTTTCCTTAACTTGTATGAAACATTTTGTACGGATTTTACTTCGTAAATAACGTTGGTCGAGACCAATTTTGCATCGTAAACTGTGTTCTCTTCGAATCTGAATATTTTCGACTTATTTTCAGATGTCGGCCAGAAAATGACAATGAGAAAGTATTTCGCTAAAGTACGAGAAACGAAGGCTGCATCTTGATTTTTGCAAATTAATAGGCACGAGGTAATGAAAATGAAACGAAGGGACGTATATTTACCACAATTTCTGATTTTTATGTCGCATACCGTCGGAGAAACTAAAATTCCTTTTAAATGTTACATCATTATTAGACGTTCCTCTCAACCGTCCCCCTCGAAATAAAGAACCGTTTCAACGGATGAATAGAAATAGTCACCATCTTCCCGCAAAAAATGGAAACACACGTTTCATTCATAAACTCTCTCACAGGACTGCCGTACGCGCCGTCTCAAAGTGAAAGAAATCAGCCTTAAGAGAGATGATTTCCAAGACGCTCCCCGTATTTTCCACACTGCGAAAGGCAGAGATATTCAACTTCCCTCCATCCGCAATTTTAACGTGGACCCAGCGTTATTATTATCCGAAGTCTGAGAAGCCTGTCTGTCGCTTCGCCCTCCCGCTCGGATAGATCGCGCCGGCCTCGATAAATCTCGACGTAACGATAACGGACACGGCGCACGTGAGAGCCCGCCGCCCAATTAAATTCCCTTCAATGCGCCGACAAATGCATAACGATGACCATCCGCGTTCGCCCGCGCGCTTCGCACATCGATTTTCACGGCTAATTTTGTTATTACACGCGACGATGGCGTAATGGGCCGATCGTTTCACCTCTCATCCTTGTGGTGTGCCGACCGACCGGTTCCCGACAACGTGCTGCGATGCCAGTTTTCGGCCGAGTTATGGATAACAGCGCGAAATCAGCTTCCTCCCTCGCGACGATACGAGCCGACGATAACGCATCCATCCTTCGATCGCAGGCAGCGCCGGAGGCGTCCGCGAATCGCAATCGAAGAGCCTGTTCGCTCCCGAGGTGTCGGAATCTCGTCGGTCGACGGTCAAACGTTCGGACCGACCTCGCCGGGAAAGTCGGAAAAGTCACCGGCGCGTCAGGTCTCCCCACGCTCTTCCCGAGCTCGTACGACGCATCTTCGCACGCGACCCCCGAACGTACACAGAGATAAAGGTTCCTTTAGATCGAGCTTTCTCTATTCGTTTAGCTGAAATCTGTCTCATCGAAACAACATATATTTATAGGAAATTTGTTTGGGGAAAAGTGGAATGGAATTTATTTGGATGCAATGAAATTGATTGAATCCGAAGAAATCTGTTTCTCAGCGTACAGGACGTCTGCCGCTAAATGGGATACCCGTCATGTATTCGTGTTAATTATTGAAACTGTCCACACGTATGGAGGCTACTTTAATAACTCGGAAATTTGCGTGGTCATTTGGAAAATGGCAGAGGGCTTTTCTGTTCGCATCGAAGTAAACTACGAATATGTACGTAATGGATGTCCCATTTAGCGACAGACACCTCGTATAAAGAACAGACCTCAGGCCTCGTCCTGTGTAAATTCGTCGATCGCACCTTTTCTCTCATCGATTTCAGAACGCGTCCTGCGTTCCCAGCGGCAAAATTAGTTTCCCCGTAATTCTCAGGAGAGATAACATTTTCCTATCGGACACGAGACGCGGTTGCGAAACCCGTCGAAAGAAAAGTCGCCGCAACCTTTTCGTCGCCGACCGTACGCCAACTCGCGTGCGACTATCCGCGGCGCTTTATGCAAAAACCACTGTGCGTTGTGCGTCGCCGAACATGCCCCCTCCCCCCATCGATTCAGCTCGCAGATCCCGATATAAAATATACTGTCCTTCATTTCTGCAACGTCACATCGTAATACCGCGCCCGTATCAAGGAAATACGTCAGGTGGGCGGGAGAAATTTCGGAAGATCCGGAAGTCACTTGCGCGACTCCGAAAGAGTATTTCGCTTCCTCAACGATCGCCGGCGATCGGAGAACTCTCGAGGAGGGGGGGGAACGCATGACGATCACGTGGCGTACTCGAAGGCAAGATATGGGAAAATAAAGGGATCTTGTTTCCTTTATCGCCGACTGGGCCAATTTGTAATCCGTAGTGCGACACGGGCGTTACATCGCGTTACGCTGGAAACGTTCCTGCGCGGCGACGTCATCGCGACGATACTTTGAGAGACGCGCCGCGAGTGGATCGCAGATATCCGTACGATTATCACTCGAATGAGTCTTCTAATTGTTGTTGGTACACATTCCGCGGTTATCGGCTGCTACGGCGGCATTGATCTCCTTAAGCGCTCGAAAGCGTTTCGCAACGATTAGACGACATAATTCCGAGCCGGTCGGTTATCTCCTTTCGCGCGGGCGGCCTTTTTTCTTTTTCCCGGCGACTTCTGGAGAAAAGAAAGACCGATCGATCGGTCGGCGGTTCGCGATGATATTGACCTTACGAGCGCGTCCCGCCGGGGACGGTAACGAGCGGATATCCCCGGACGAAAGCGCGCGTGGTCGCTCGCGTATCGATCGCGCGCGAGGAGAGGAGAGCGCGCGAGAGAAGCGGGAATAAGAACTTCCTCTCTCGCGGCGCGAAACGCACGCGCGGATTCCCACGGTGCGAGATAAGGCGGACGGCAGATAAAGAGAGACCAGGAGGAGATGTGAAGGGGAAACGCGCGGAAAGAGGGAGAAAGAGAGAGAGTGAAAGAGGAAGATAGAGAAGAGAGAGTGGGAAGGGGAGAGGGAGAGGAGAGAAAGAGGAGAAAAAAGACGGATAGGAAGAGAAAGGACGGACGGGCTGGTAGGAGGAGGAGGCGAGGAGGGCGCACGGCCGGGAGAGGAGAGGGAAGGGAGAGGCCGGCGAGGACGATGTGGGAAAAGAGGAAGCTAATCAGAAGCGGAAGTACGCTCCGGCGAGGCCCGAGGCCTTGAGAAGGCATATATACAACCGGGCGCGCGCGCGCGCACGAAGCTTTTAGCTCTCTTAATTGCAACTTCATTTAGCCGCGCGTCTTCGGCCAATCCGGACGTCGCACGCGGCGGGAAGAGCGGCGTCTTAATAAGCGTCTTATCGCTCGCTCGCACGAAGGCGCGTCTGAGAAAGGAACGGGCGAACCGTGGAAGGTGAAAATGCGCGCGAAGCGCGAAGAAAGGTGCATTGTCTCGTTCTCGAAGTCCTCGGCCGCCGATAACGCGAGGAACGATCCAATTTCCCTCGACTTCACCCGTCCCGTGTTCGGCGCCAGTCGCACTTTGAACGTGTGTCTTCGAGGGAAAACAAGTTTGGTCGAATTTACCGGACGAATAATGAACGAAACGCGCTTAGGTTGGAGGGAACAGGAGTTCTGCTTGTGACCAGAACGAAATTTCGGGAAATTCTGTCTCCTTCGTTCAACCGAAACGCGTTCGGTTCGCGTCCACTGACGCAATAAATTCGACCGGATCTTTCCTCCCGGTGTGAAATATCCTTATCGAGCACTGAAAGAAAAATCGACGTCGTTCAAATAATATTTACTTAATTCCTTGACGCGCCGCTTTGCACACGTGCAAAGCTGCATGTTGATTTTCAATCTCCCGTCCACGGTGAACTTAGAAGTTTAAACGCACGAGTTCCCACGTCCCGCAAAACGCGTCCTTTAAATGCTCCGCGCGATTTTACAGCTAAATAACGTCGTTGTTCAACGTTTCGGTTTTCTTCGTGGTCGAGCGTTAGATCGGTAGTCGGTGTCGGTGGTGTTTTTGTTGAATAAGAAAACAGTAATATCGCACGTATCCATCTTGTATTTGCTTTATGTAATATTTCGAGTTTTCTGTTTACACAGCCGAATTCGAAAGTTGTGTCTTCCTTGTTTATCTAAATTCTTTCGTTTAAATGAGCAAACTCTAAATATTTGTCGATGTAAGGTCAAAGGTGCGAAAGAAAAACTGTTCAAATATTTGT
The DNA here is from genome assembly GCF_001313825.1 of Dinoponera quadriceps. Classification (NCBI taxonomy): domain Eukaryota; kingdom Metazoa; phylum Arthropoda; class Insecta; order Hymenoptera; family Formicidae; genus Dinoponera; species Dinoponera quadriceps. The sequence continues at coordinate 1,515,843 of NW_014556795.1, read as the reverse complement.
CCAAAACTCCTAAGATCATGAATTAATTGGAATTAATAATTATTTAAATGTAATCGAAATTTCTAGAAAAATGTACACGCCAGAGGGATAATCCAAGTGAAATAGTTACTCCAATACTTCTCGGCGAATATTTACTAGAAGTAGAAATATATAGTGGACTATGTACATTCCTACATGATATTCTTTTCTACATTAGACATTTACATGTATATGTTGAAACCATTCCGACAAGCATTAAACTCATAATATTGAGGATATCAGAATTTCTTTCTGGAAAATATTTACCGGACGGAAAATCGAAACTAAAGTCCGCTAGATTTCTTCGGTGGAAGAGAAGTATCGTAAAAGTGCATGATTCTAGTAAATATTCTCTTAAATTTCGAGCCATTTAACATTTACATTCAACAACTCATTTGCCAATTAGGCTATTATTGCGCTCAAGTATTTACCGCGCGAATTATTGAGATATAATTAAACCGATAGAAATATTATCCGTCGTAAGAAGCTGAAGACCAAGTAATTTACATGATTCCGGCTCTTTTTCCGCGTGTAGATTTCTGCGGACGATCTATTTCTCCAGTCCCATTCCAGTTTTCGCGTCTTCGATCGCGCCGAGCTGCGTGAACCGCACGTGTGTCACGTGCGCGCGATTTGACGGAAGCGCGAAACCGATTTTACTCGCGACCATTTCGCGGGGGGGGAGGGGGGAGGGGAGGAATTAAATTGCACGAGTGCGCGCTTCGCATCTTTGTTTTGAAAGTCACACGGAAGTCGATACGGAAGTCGATAGCGAGGACGGAGTGAGAGATCGGTAATATGAGTTTACGAATATCGAATCTTAGCGCACTTAGCGCGTCGGATATCTCGATTAGCGATTATCTCGCGATGTATCGACGTTAATGACATCAAACCGCGATAATCGGGCTCTCACTACGGCTATTGACGAGCAATTCGACAGAATCGATAACTCCACGTGTTCCAGCACTTTTCTTTTTTCGTCGGTTTATTAACCCGGCCCGATCGACACGCACTCGGGAATACGATTTTCGGGAAAATGAGCGGCGGCCCTTCATCGGCGATTAAATTGCTACCGATCGGTCGGCGGTAATTAACAGAAGTGAGTTAAGTTGGTTAGTTTATGTAACGCGAATTGGATGTGATTCGGTCCAATTTGCTCAGATATCGATCGGTTGATATCGGCGCGTATCAGACGCGCACACGCTACACCGTGTCCGACGGATAATATCGCAGATTACAAAATTGTCCGCTATCTCACTAATTAATTGCGCTAATCTCGCGAATCGCTTTCGCCTTGCTGTCGATCGTCCGGTTGAAATTGAAAGCGTCCCGCGGAAACGGCTCGCTGCGAGCGCCGAATGCGACAGGTGTCGGGGCGATCAGACGACCCGATGACAACTCAGAAGCAGCAACGGGGCAACGCTCTGTGTCGGATTGCACAATGTTTAAGTACAAACCGTCACTTCTATGCCGAAGGCCAATCAGGCCGTCTTCGCAAGACTTCGCGCACTGAGAGGAAAGACTGAAAAATTTCATCGTCACATACAAGGTTTATCTCGCAGGAGTAAACGTCTGCTCTGCTTCAGGCGAAGTAAAATGTCACTCCTACCAATCGGTGAACCGATTGATAATAAAAGTTCGGTGTGTTTCGCAAAAAAAAAAAACATACATATTTCGTCACAGTGAAATTTCCTTTCCCAACGGTGAAATGTCACGAGGAAACATTTACTTCGCGAAATTCCCATTTCTTTCTCCCAGCCTGCGAACGACGCTCTACCCGGTGAAAACGCTGCGCCGTGACGTTCGCGAGATATTTTCCCGGATGTCCGTTCGATGAAAAACGTATCGGCGCGAATTGACATTAATCACGGATAACACTCGGCTCGGGCGCAGCGACGAAGCGGCTTCTCGCTGATTCCTTTTCACGGCCGCGTAATGTGGTAATTGCACGGCGAGCGAGAGACGGTCTTCTCCGCAAAGTCGCCTCGCCGGGAATCCAAGGAGTGCGACAGCGAGGAATGTATTCGGGGGCGCGGGTAACGATCGTCAAATGTTTGCGGTCGCGCGTTAAACGATTTGACCGTAAATCTTCGGTGGCGCGTTGTATCCCCGATACGCGTGGGTTGGACGCTAAATTGAACGGTCGACACCGGCCGGATTTATTCGCGGCCGGACGAAACGACAGCGACGTAACAGGCTATCGCTAATTAACGTGAGGAAGCTCATTTGCGATTTACGTTAAACGCCTGTAAATAGGCATTATCGGCTGTGTCGTCGGTTTAGCTCGGCGGAGAAGCCCGAGAAATGTAAGCGTGTCTGATAACCGTCGGTATGTTCTTTTTCACCGAACCGACCGCAGTTGTACGAGAATATTTGCATACACATTGAAGCGTACGAAACGCACGCGAGAGACTCTCACGTTCCGGTGTGCGTATATTTCCCGAACCGGCCACTTCGGCTAAGAAGAACGGATCACGCGCGAATCGCCAGAGTCGACGTGTACACTGCGAAAAAAAGACTGAAAGATTTATCCGCGAAATGTAAGACTCGCTTCTTCACAGTGCGCCGGCTGCCGAATCATTACCGTGGATTCTGACGGTCCGTCAATTCGCGTGTTTTAAAGGAGACGAGAGATTAATATATTGAGGAAGACGAGGAGAGGAATGAAAGTTCCTTAGGCTGACGGAGAATTTCCGTACGATGCTTATTTCATTACACGAACTGCGATTTTTTCCGCGTGATAATAAATCGGATAAATGACGCACGTCCATTGTTGTTTTATATACGATATTAAGAGAACGATAAAAACAAGGAATGACTGAGATGTTAAGTAATCGAGTGTGACGTTGGAATTGACAACAATGATCCGAGATCCGGCGAAAGAAAAAACCGGCGCGTAAGCCGTTGCTATTTTCTCGCCCGGACATTCTTTCGAGAATAACATCGGCGGTCGGATTTACATGAAAAAAAAGAAAAAAAGAAACTTCGTGCACTGTGCGCATATTAATTAAGAAAGAGACCGGAGAATACACTTGCGTCAGCTTACCGTCGCTTACCGAAATAAGCTTTCTCGAGCCACGATCACTTTTTTTGTTATCCGCGCCGGAATCCAGAAAAGAGCGGCGAGCGCTGATGCGAGGGGCGTGAAAAAAAAAGGAAAAAAAAAACAAAAGTCGCAGAAACCCGGAATTTCGACCGGTTCACCTTTTCGATCGTGACTTTTGTTGCATGTCGGCGGTATATGACGCGTCGATGCACACTCTATGCAGTCCGTGGACTATGTAAGAAGTGAGCTCTCTCGTACGAGAGAGAGAGAGAGAGAGATAATGACAAGATGAATACGAAATGGCGAACGCGCAAAGGCACCTTTCGATACGCGACCTTGACTGGAGATCGCTTTTTCTTTCCGATTCGTCATTCCGAGCCATTGATGACCACATTGGACTCGCTCGCGAGTGAGCGAGGAGCGGCTCTCGTCGGTGTTTCTTTATTATTTTTTTTTTCTTTAAAAACGATTACACAACAGCCGTCCATACCGCGGCCATGGTGCGTCGCTGAACTTGAATTATTATGCACAGAAGAAGTTTTCCTGCCTCCGAGAGAGTTTATAGCCGTCTCGCGCGCCTCGGCGTATGATATTATTGAATACGCTTCTCGTTCGCGCGCGCTTCCTGTTCTCCCGGTTTCACCCGGGTTCGAAACGGCCCGCGTTTTCCAAATTTTCACGCGCCCGAATCGCCGATAAGAACGTTAACACGGCGGGCTCGCCCGGGTTAAACTCACGCACGGCGTTTGCAAGTGCGTTTATCGTCGGAGCGTAATCGCGATGTTTACACAGAAAGAAAGTTAGTATCAATTCACAGGACTCGTGTTCTCACACTGAGCGAGAATATATATAATCTTGTACGAAGGTAAAACTAAAACTCAAAAATACATACAATCTTATACGAAGATAAAACCTGTTTTTATACGAATGCAATCCTACATAGTTCCACTGAAAATATGTTCGCGTTGTCCGAGCTAAAAATCCGTTCGGATTAAAGAGATTCCATCGTACCCGATGAAATCTTTCTCACGAAGAAGTTCGATACAATTCCACGAGAAGTATATTCTTTTCGTTCGAGAATAACGTCGGCGATTTGGGAGGGAAAAAGTATCAGGCCGAGAGAGAGAGAACGGTGTCTACAAACCGGTAAAAGATTAGAGACTCCCGCTCGTAAATACACGAAACTAGATGAGTCTTGAATCGACACTGATCGTGTTTCCGTGGGCAATTCCAAGATCGAGTGGAAAACTCTCGACGAGGCGAGGTTTTCCGTATCGATACCGACCGCCGAGGGTTCTCGGGGCGCCGCTTCTCAACCGTGGTGGCGCGTCAAGCTGCGCGAGTGAAAAGCCATTTCTACGATCGCACGCTCATTACATTCGGCCGAGTCGCGCGGACAATGCATTTCCCTCGTGGGATATCGCATTAGCAATTTACGACGAGGCGGATATCCACGCGAGACGGCGAGCGCGAAGAAGATTCGCGCAAGACTCGCCGGCGTCGAGCGAGCGCGCTCGGTTTATTGTTCAGCGGAAAATCGCTTAGCGCTCGCTCGCTCGCGCTCTCTCGAACGGAAACGGGGACAGTTTTTTTAGGGGACCGATAACTGTGTCATTTGTCCCGCAGCCTCCCCCCCCACCCGGCCCGCGCGATCATATTTTCCCATTGTCAGCGCGCGGTAGCCACGCCGCAATCCATCTACCTGTCTCTCGTGGCACGTTAGGCCTCGCCGTCGTTTTTGCAGGCAATTACGTCGCCACATTAATTTACACCGCCTCCTGCATCCAATCGCGAGGAATGTCAGTCCACCGCCGAGACAATTGCCTCATTATCGCCCGTAGTTTCTCCGTAGTTTCGCGGACGCGCGCCCGATACGCCAGCCCCGCGCCTGCGATCACCAAAGATTCCTCATACGTTCTATAAAAGAGTACAAAAGAGTTAAATCAATCTCGAGATGCGTCCGCAAAGACGCCGAGGACTCTTCTCCGCGATGCTGATTGGCCGAGATCTCGAGAAATCTCGATCTCGATGACGAGTCGTTGCACGGGAAAAATTAGCGCCAATCGCATTCTTACATAAGCGGAAATAATATATAATCTTATGCGAAGATAAGACTCGCTCACGCGTGAGCAAATTCTACAGAGTTCCATGAAAAATATCATGTTCCTGCTGTTCGAGGAATAGTTTTCACGCATTGGACAAAATATCGCGTCGAAAGAGCGATATCTTCGAAATCAAATTTATATCGGTCTGAAGATATCGTCTTTTTCTATCGGACATTTGTTTCTCTCAATTTATGTAGAAATTATTCCTGAATAATAAGAACACGATATTTTTTGAAACTACATGGAATTTTTTTTTCCGATAACCAAGTTTTGTATTATCTGTATCGCGCATCGGTGAAGAACTTCATGTAAATAACGGCCCGTTGGAATTTTTCTGTCACTTTAACATGGGAATATGTTAAAAAGTGCACGAATGTATGTTAACTTAACATATTCGCCTTGTTAATTGCGCTAAGAAGCATTGCAAATGCCTCACCTGGAAGGACGTGTCGGACTGAAACTTGGTAAACAGAGAGACGGAAAGCTCAGGTCGAAAAGTGATCCCGGTTCATTTTCGGAGCGGCCGCAGGAAGATTACCCAAAACAGACCCGAAATAGGCCCGAATTGATCCTGTACTGTTGAAGACAACGTTGACAGAGGGAATATGTCTCGTAACTTTCGCCCCGATCGGATACCTTCTGACTGAAGCATTTCCACTGCCTCTTAGTGCTTCTCCAACATTACTTTTCAACACATTCACCTTCTTAAAGGGGCCAACCGGCCAATTTCAGTGGTCCGTTACTTATACAAACTTTTTACCGTCTGGTCACGTGTTCCGGCGGTAACAGAGATGTCACCTTCTCATCCGTCGAATTTCAGCCCGGTGCTTCTTTAGTTAATTACACGAACCGAGATGTCCTTTTTCTCCTATGTGACAAGTGCGATCAGGTAAAAGCGCGCGTTCGTCTCGCCGAATGCGAGTCGCACGACGCGATATCGGCCGGCATCGGGGATTCGTTGCCGTGAAATGTCGCGCCTTCGCCAGCGTCGATCCTCCTCGCGGATCAATATCTCTCTCTCTCTCTCTCTCTCTCTCTCCTCGCTTTTATCCTATCGCGTAAAAGTGACCGTAAATATTTTCCGACGCTCGTGTCCACATTACATCATCGATCATCTCTAGAACCCCACTCGTGCGTGCCGCCGAACCGTCACACGCGTCGACCGCGACGAAATATCGTGCGCGATAACGAAATGATCGAGTCTCCTTGGAGCCGCCTGTATCGCGAGATATCTCGCGCAACTCTTCTCTCTTCGATCGGCCCTCCTGATCCTGTTTAATTATATATATATATATATATCCCTCCTCTCCTCCCCCGCTGATGTACGACCGAAACGTTACGCCGCGGTCGATTCAAAGATATATCGCGATAAACACGGCGGGATCGATTCCCGAGTCTTCACGTGGCGCGCGTGCAACGATTCGAGCCGCCGCTCGAGCGGCCATCGGGAGTGCAACCGAAAGAGAGAGAGAGAGGGAGAATGGCGAGATATTAATATTTAAATCATCTCTCGCGAAAAACTCGCCTACAGCGATCCGATTTGCCCCGATTGACCGGCCAAGAGTCGATCGTTAAATTTGCGAGCGAGAAAGAAGCGCGTCAGCTGACGGCGTTCTCTCTCTCTCTCTCTCTCTCTCTGCAAAAATAGACTCCCAAGGAGGAAGCGCGTTATATAACCGAATCGGCAATTACACCTGTTAAGCTACCGCGGCGCTACGAGAGACTCTCTCTCTCTCTCTCTCTCTCACCTTGCGCTTTTTCTAACTTCGCTGCCCGGCGCTGTCCAACGTGATCGGCGGCGTGATCCAGGTTGCGTCGCTGTGCGGCACGATAACACATATAATCCCTCAGGATTCTCTCGTCGAGTCACGAGGTGAAGGCATCCCCTTCGCGGGCCGACGACGACGAGCCGAGATCCCGTGGCAACGGCGACGAAGACGTGGACGCGGGCACGTGACGTACATTGATATTCCGCGGCATGGATCACCACTGGCACGAGAAAAACAGATCAGTAGCGGCTACGTCGAACGGGGGAAACGAACGTGACCGCGCGCGCTCGCGGAACTCGATACTCTCTTTCTCTCTCTCTCTCTCTCTCTGTCGATACGGTGTGTATTATACCGGCGCCGGCACTACGTTGGCTACCACTTCACACCGGCGGGTTTCCTCGCGCACCTGGTCTCGCGGAACCGAACGCAAATCAGGCAAGGTCGCCGGGAGATGAGGACTTCCCCGTCGAGGACGTCGTCGTACGCTGCTCAGCTGTTTTTCCGCCCGGTTTCTATCGGGCCGATGCCGCGCGATGTCGCACACACGTGGCTTCGCACGACGCACGCACGCGTATGCACGCGTCCTCGATGCGAAACTTGACGCGTAGACGACCGGGAGCGAGAGAGAAAGAGGCTCGGCAGCTGGTGGCGAGATGGCGAGGTTCGCAAGAACGACGAGGATGATGACGAAGGGTGACGACGATGACGGCGGCGACGGTGGAGAACTTTTTTCCAGCGGGATCTGCTCCGCTGACTGCCCAGGGTCAACCGGCTGGCTCTGCGCGCGGCACTTTTACCCGTTGAGTACTCTCAAGGACTCGGAGGTGGCTCCTATTCCTTTCTCTTATCCTTTCGCGCGCGCGCGCCTTTTTTATCCCGCTAACCTTTTTAAACGCACTTTTAATTCCACTCGGGGGCCGCGTGTCCCCGAACCGCGCGTTCCCGGCTCCTCAGCGGTGTCACGCGGATTCTGAAAGATCCCTCGGGATTGCCTCCGCGGATTTCTCAACGTCGTCGGCGCTCGGTAACGATCAACGAGCGAGCAGGAGAACGGAAAGCGAATGGATCCCGCCACATCCGGATCGTCTTTCAGACACGTCCTTCACTACCGCGGTCTGCTCTCCTCCGCCTCTTTCTCCTCGGTTTCGAGAGAGCCCCCTCGGCTGCTTCTCCCCCGGCTCGACGCCTTCCTCGTCGTCGCGAAGCACGCGCGACGATCGCGAGGACTCCCGTCCTTCGCGCGAGAAATTCTTCCCCCGCGAGTCCCTCGCCTCCCCCTGCGGTTTTCCCGCACACGGATGTTGTATCGCGGTGTGTTCCTCTCCTCCTTCTCCACCTCGTTCTCCTCCTTCTCCTTATCCTCCTCCCTCTCCCTCTCTGTCACGGTCTGTCCCTCTCTTTCTTCGCCGTCCTTTTCCCTTTCGCGTCACCCTTTCCGTCCGTCTGTCTCCTTTCTCTTCTGCGTGTTGTAATCCCTTTTGCGAAACTTCTGCGCCCGGACGAGGCGGCGAGGTAAAAGCGAGCGCGCTGCCGATCGTGAACCCCGGGGAGAGAGAGAGAGAGAGAGAGAGAGGAGAGAGAGAAAGAGGGAGGAGAGAGAGAGAGAGAGAGAGAGGGAGGGAGGGAGAGCGAGAGAGAGAGAGAGAGAGAGAGAAAGAGAGGCGGGTTAAATTCGCACGCGTCGAGAGTCCTTCCACGGTTGGCTGTCGGGATGCCGCTCGCGATGATGAAGACCGCTCTCTAGCAACTCCGGAAACGGATTACCGGTGCCGGGATACCAGCGACGGTGACCTTGAACACTCGCGTTCCGCGCTGGACGAAGTGAAACGCGCGGGGCCAATTACTTTCCATCGTTCGTTCTCGCTTCGTCGGCCCGCTGCTCGCCGTCGGCCGCGAGTGTCGCCTTTTCGACCGGGTATCCGCTTTATCCGCACTAGGACGACGAACAACAACTTATGTCGCTACACCGTGCACACTCACTCGTCTCTCACGCGGCGTACACCTCCGCGAACGAACGAACGAACGAGCGAGCGAAATACTCGCGCGAGAGAGCGCGAGTATATATTTCGCGAAGCAGCGGACTAGAAAACGTCGTTACGCAATGGAACGGAGTTCGCAGTGTTCCTCTCTTCTCTCTCTCTCTCTCTCTCTTCTCTCTGCTCTCCTTGCTCTTTCCTTAGCACGCCCTCTCCGACTTGTCCATCGGGGCACGTAGATCCTCCGCGCTGCCGTTCCTCGTCAAGGGCGTGCGGAGCGGCGATCACGCGAAATCCAAGCACACACCAAGCGCGCACTCGGTGAAACCTTCCTTTTTTTGGGGGGTCTTTCCTCGGAAGAAAGAACGGGTGCGCCGAAAAGCCGCCCGGTGAAAGAGAGACTGGCAGGAGGTATATTCGGACCGCGGAGAAAGAGAGAGAGAGGCAGGGGATATTCGGCTTGTGCCCAGCCTACAGGAGGCAGGATCGGATTTTAGCGCGCGCAGCACGCGCTCCCGCGAGCTCGAGTCGGCGGTTTCAACTTTTACTTTCAGCTCTTACACAACGCGGCCCGCTCTTGCTGGTACGTAAGCGGCGAGCGAGCAGCAAGCCCTGGTCTCTAGCTTCAAAGCTTCTTCCTCCTCCTCCTCCTCTTCTTGTTCTTCTTCTTCCTCTTCTTCTTCCTCTACCTCTTATTCTTTTTCTCTTTAACTTCTACCTCGGCATCTACTTCTTTTTCTTCTTGCCCGATCGCTTCTTCTTCTTCCTCCTCCTCCTCTTCTTGTTCTTCTTCTTCTTCTTCTTCTGCCGCCTCTCCTACTCCCCTTCTGTTCTTTTCTCTTCCTCTCGTCCTTCTACTTCTATTTCTGTATCAACTTCTCGTTCTTCTTCCTGTTCTATTTTCCGCGACCTTTTTACTTCCTGGTGTCACCTTTCCGTCAACAACAGCTCCCAGGGATTGCGAGATCAGTAACGTATTTGAAAACGACTCCGCCTTCACCTCCTCTCCGACGTGTGGAAATGGAGCACGGGCTCTCCCGACGCCTTTTCCCTCTTGATTTCCCTTTCCGGATCCTTCCTTCCGTTGTCGTCGCAGCCGATTAAAGAACACGCACGCCTAGGGAATCACGTGTGAGCGAGCACATGTCACAAATCCCGTTTCCCCGTCCTTTCAAACGGGAGTCACCCGGCAAATTCGCCGAGGACGATAACGAGCAACAATATGCTGCCGAGGGGATTCACGTCGCCAGCGGAGTCACCGATTTCGAGCTTCGGAAAACAGAAACTGACGAATCTCCCGCGAAACCTGTGTACAGAAGAAGGAAGAAACAGGGACCACGTGGCTTCGCGGTGTGAACACGCGGCGTACAGCAAGGAGGATGCTCGACGATGTTGTCGGTTTCGTCGTGATAGTCGGTACCGCACTCCCGCACGCACACACGCGGTGACACTCGATTGGAAGCGGCGTACGTTTTTCGCGCGTGTTTACTGTCTCTCTTTCTTTCTCTCTCTCTCTCTCTCTCTCCCTCTCTTTCTTTTTCTCTTCCTCTCTCCCCCTCCCTCTCTCTCTCTCTTTCTCTCTCTCTCTCTCTCTCCGTCTGCCTCTATTTCTCCTTCTTTTTTCCTCCCTCACTCACTCTTCCTCTCTCTCTCTCTCTCTCTTGCTCACTCTTCTCGCCGGAGGACTTCTTCAGGGAGAGAGGGTCTCTTCCGGTCTCCGTGGTGTGTCTCACTGCTCCGTCGTAACTTTTGCGCAAAGCCGAGACCCTCTCTCACTCTCTCTTTCTCTCTCTCTCTCTCTCTCTCTCTTTCTTTCTCTCTCTCTCTCTCTCTCTCTCTCCCGCTGTCACTCTCCCTCTCTCACGCTCTCTCTCTTTCTCTGTCTGGTCCTAGGTAAGCGCGAAGAGAGGTAGAGCCGGCCGGTCGGCAGGAGGTGGCAGCGGTGGTGGTGGTGGTGGTTACCGATTCGTTGGTAGTGGTGGCACATCAGCGATACTCTAACGTGTATCCAATGAGTGCAACGACGACGGACGGCGACGATGGCGGTAGTGGTGGCCGATGGTGATGGCGATGATAGTGGTAGTGGCGGTGCCGGAGCAGCGGCGGGTGGTAGTGGTAAAGAAGAGGCCAGGTGGGCCCCCGGTTGGGCTTTACGGGCGAGTCCAGAAAGGGTTGAGGGTCCGAAAAGTGCGTCTCTCTCTGCCGAGAGCTCCCGACGGTATACCCCGCGCGCGTCTGAGAGGAGGCCTCGTGAGTTTGTGAGTTCGTTTGCAAAGGGATCGTAGTATTGGTTCCTCGTCGAGTGGCACTTTTCCCTCTTTCTCTCGCTCGCACGCCCTTGCTCTTTCTTTCTCTCTGTCTCTCCCCCCCTCTCTTTCTCTCTCTCTCTCTCGCTCGCTCTCTGCTCTCCCACCGTCTCTCTTTCTCGCTCTCTACGTCTATCTCCCGTTCTCCCTTTCTTGCTCTTTCTCCCCCACCATGAGGCACCTCCACCTACCACCACCTTCCTCCACTCTTCCTTTCCCCACTGTGGTGTGCTCTCACTATTGCATTACAAATAGCTCTCTTGCCTAGGTCTCTCGTTGGTGAGGTGTCGCTCACTTTGTGTCTGTAATGCACAAACGGTCGCGCGCAACGCGTCTGTACGCGTGCGTATATGCGTGTCTCGCGTGCATACGCGGTTTGTATGTTTGCCGGCCGGGCACATGCACAGGTCGTGATAAGAGCACACTCTCAGTCGGTCTCTGTCCGTTTTATTGGAGCGCGATTCTCCCTTGCCGTCTTCCTCTCTCTCTCTCTCTCTCTCTCATCCCTCCCGCCGTTCTACGTCGCTCTCTCTCCTTCAGACGCGTTGTCTCGCACCCTCCACACATACATACACTCGCGCATACGCTCCCCCCTTCCCCCCTCTCTCTTTCTTTCTCTCGAGGTCGCTCTAGCATACGCGAAGACGCACACACCAGTTCAGCTTCTATGCACAGTTTCCGTTCTCCTCGCTCCGACCCGTGCCGGAATAAGGTGCTCCTTGTCTCGGCAATGGTGTAATACAAGAGCCGGAGCTCTTCGGGTTCGCGCGCGTAATAAGTAAGAATGAAGCGACACAGAGATGACCGCGCGCGCGGTCCGCTATCGGCTCCTTCCTAGTCCGTCCCTCCGGCCTTTCTTCACGATGCCCTTCGCAGCCTCCTCGGCAGAGGCCATTCCTTCCGCTCCTATCCGTCCGTCCATTCTATCCTCCGCTATGCCCTATTACGTCCTTTCCCACCTCCGTTTCTCCGCTGTGCCTACAGTTTCTACTCCACCTACTCGTCCCTTCCGTCTTTCTCATTTGTTCCTGCACCGTCTTTTTCTTTCGGGCTCGTCTCCTCCCACGCTCCGACCCCGCGGTTTTCTCTCCTCGCCGATCCTTTCTTCCTTTTCCAGAGCGCACTATTATGGCGCTTTTTAAAACGGGACACCTCCCTTTAATGCCAGCTCATCGATCTCTCTCTCTCTCTCTCTCTCTTTCTCTGGCGACTCGCCCTTCTCATCTTACGTTAACTCGCGCGGCACATCTCGCGGTGCCAATTGTACTCGCACGTTGTGTCCCTTCACGTTGATTAATCGCTATCGCCTCGGATATGTATAATGCACACGTCTCGCGAGAACTGACGCTAATGACACGTCAGTGATAAATCATTAAGTCCCCCCCCCCCC
>NW_014556795.1:1486209-1503206 GCF_001313825.1 Dinoponera quadriceps | reverse complement strand
CCCCCCCCCCCGATTCATCCCTTATTGGCATTTCGCGTCGTTCGAAAGCGCGGTGATTTTAATTTACGACTATAAGTCGCGAATGCGAGAAGGGAGGACACGCATTCTCGGGCGAGTGTAATAATAAATTGTAATATCAAGAAACTTCCCTCTGCCTTCCTCTTCCCCCCCGGCCCTTGTCACATTTAACCGTTCCTTTTCCACCGCGCCATTCCTCCTCGTTCGCACCTCTCGCGCGCGCCAGAAGAGCCCGCGTTATCTCAGTCGTGAAACAAGAGAGATCGTTCATTTACTTCGATTTAACTTTTCCTTTCTCGCGCCTTTCTCCCATAACGCCGCGCGCAATTCTTCCGACCATTCTTCCTTTCGCTCCCTCGCCCGCGCATTACTCTCTTTCGAAAAACACGGAGGCGGGGTACGTAAAGGTCTCTCTCTCTCTCTCTCTATCTATCTATCTATCTCTCTATCCCTCTTTCTCTCATCAGGTGGAATTATATCGATGTGCCGGCTCGCTCGTTGCGGCGCGGCGTTTTACGACCGATCGATCGCGAAATGCTTGAACGATTCGACGGTAAACACCGTTGGATTAATGTCCGCCGCTCGCGCGTTCGCCCCGGAGTTTCGTTCGATCGGCGAACACCGATCAGGGGCTATTGAAACCGGTATAATTTCGGCGAGTCCCCGAGCACTCCAATGCTGCAAGCGCGCGGAAACGACCCCACCGCGTTCGTTCGTTTGTTCGTCAGTCAGCGAAAATCGAACGAACGACGATGTGATATATATATATATCTCTCTCTCTCTCTCTCTTTCATCGGCAGCCTCTCGCTCCGAATTTGTCGTCGAGACAAAACGGTGTGACAGTAGCGGCGTGATCGCGCGCGCGTGCGGCAGAACGTCACGGCTTGATGATTATTCGATTAGTGTGAAGTCAAGCGCGCGAGAAATCTCATTAACCGCCCCGTCGTCGGAGCACACGCATAATTAGATGCACTTCGTACCTCGTCACCGTTTTACGTAACGGGGCTATGGTCGTGGTCGCGCGCGACACTTTCCCGGCCTTCCGCGACGCGGATGAGCCGACGGCGGTCGAAGGGCGCGCTAACCGGATTGGCCGAGGTCCGAGCGTCCCTCCGTGTCCATTCACACTGAAAAATGAGCTTGAATGGATCTACCTGACATGGTATGACCGGAATGGACGGCCGAAAGCGTTGCGGTTGGGGGAAAGAAAATTTCAACTTGAAAATGTCAAAAATCTACTTTGGTGCCTCAGGTTCACGGGTCGATAACAAACGATTCGATGCCGACGGTTGATTTTTCGGACAACTCCGTTTGATAAGTATCTAGATTTTTTATTGATGCAAAGGAGAGTCGTCGCTACAGATCGGCGACAGATTCGCGTGACATTTTGTGAATCTAATATCGTGTCGGTGTGTGGCCGATATTTACGCGAAAAAAAGAAATTAGTCTTAAACGAATGATGGTAGATATTTTCATATATATTTTCACATATAAGCCAAAACATTATAACACATTATAAAAAAATATTCTCCGTGTGATATATAAAAAGATATTATACAGGTGCCGACCGATTATTAGCGATCTGATCGTAGTCAGTATTATATTCAAATCGAAGCGTTATGTCCATGTGTCAACTTGATGTAAATATGATATAAATCATATAACGACTAGATCGACTAGATAACATTTACATAAGATCTTCTAGATATCGTGACGAAGTCCAAACGAATATCGAATTGAACGTCGATTTTCACATTGATTTCGACTTAACTTCGTTCTCGACCGGATTTCGCGCCCGACATGTGAATCCCGGTCTTCGGAAATTCCGTTTCTCTCGACCAAAAGGACCCAAGTTTGTCACACTGAGAAAAGAGACTTAAACATTGATTAATGTAAAATATAAAGTTTATTTCACGGAAATAAACGTTCGCTTGAATACGGCGAAGTAAAATTGTATTCTTATCAAATAAACCAACGTCGGCGAATCGAATGATCAGTAAGGAAATCCAGGTATATTTCACAAAAAAATATATATCCCGCCGTCGAATTTGTCCCACGACCGGTGAGTACGGAGGGAAATGCCACGGGGAACATTTACCTCGCGAAATTCCAATTTCCTTCTCTCAGCGCGCGGTAAGGATCCGAGCGAGCTGACTTTTCATCGCGTCGTTTGTCGAACGGCAAACGTCGGCTCCGTTGACAACGCCGGCGTAAACGTCCGAACGGCGGAGTTAATTATTTAGCGGGACAATTTGCATGCGGCACGCGGCTTTCGCCTCGGCCTCGCTTTAATCCAATCCCCGGCGTTAACGAGCCGTGGCAGGCTCGGATTTTTCGCATCGGCGAGCGCATTCCCGTCCCCTCGAAGGCGGGGATCGTCATCCCGATCGCGGATCCGCGGAATATAATGCGTGTACGCGTCCGCGGTATTGCGGCAATGACGGCTATACTTAGAGCGCTAGACGAATCTCGCTCGAGGGCCGTCGCGAAAGGAGGTCGCGAGGAACAGCTGATGCGCCGCGCGCGATTCGGTGTGGACGGCGCCTTTACCTCTTGCCGGTACGCGCGCTCTTCCTCCTTGTTTGTCGCGCGCGCTTACACTTCCGTCCACGTTCCTTTCCATGCGAAAACAATCGACTTAACGAATCGCCTCGTAATTTATTCGCGGCGTCTAATACCTGAATTAAGAGGTAACGAGTCATCGACGCGCGTCCTTCCGTCTCTCGCGCGAAACGCCCCGCGAATGATTAATTCAGCCATTGTTGCAGGACTAATTCTCCCCTTCCCGTCCCGTGTGTGTTTGCGCGCGGTCGAACAATAAATATTCGCGCATAGAGGCTTACCCTTTCCGCCCGTAAACCGTGAAAAATGTCAACCGCTCGGCCGATCGTTTAATCGTTAATCGATGAGAAATCCGTGACCTTTTGGGCAAATATAAGGCTTACGGCAGCGGGTAATAATCCCTCGCACAGATTCCTCGAGATTAGCACGCCCGGTATCGGACGATTAATCGGTGTTTTCGCACCGGCGTGTCTGTTCCGCGGATTAAACCTCGAGCGAGCGAGCGTGCGCGCGCAACTCCGCGAAACCGAAAAACAAATATCACTCGGCGCGAAATAATTTATCGAGTGCGTAACTCGCCGAGGCGGGTCTTTCACGCGAGTGCGTTATTCCCCGGAAGATGCGCCGCCGCTGATCTCACGGTGCGTACACGGAGAAAAAAGAGGATTTAACACGTGTTTGTTTGACGCTTGAGTTTGTTTCGTGTAAACAACGTAATTTAATATCAAATGTCACTCTGGATGAGACTTTGGATGGGTTGTCGTTTCAATGGGGTGTACGGTAAAAAAGGTTCGGCGCGAATAACGGCCCACTGAAACGTTTGCGTTATTTTAACGTTCGAGGTGAGTGAAATGTTGAAAATTAGTATGTTGAAAATGTATGTTAACAAAGTGAACATGTTAATTTAACGTGTTATTTAATATTCGATATATTTGGACGTTAACTTAAAATATATTTATGTACTCTTTAACGTATTCGTTAAATGTTAAAGTAACACAAAAATCGGTCTTCCCGGGTGGAGCATTTTCGACGTTCCTTAATATAAATTAAATAGTTTCACTGAAACGGAATGAAAATGACGTTCTTTAATATCTGTCTGATATGGCGTTACTTCTGTCAAATAATTTATCACTCGTGACAATCATCGTAATGCTCGGATGAAAATACAAGAGAAATGTTATTCGACGTGAAATAATATTTATTGTTTGTCGAGAGGTCGAGCGATCCTATTTGTTGAATCAAACATTCGTTTATTTGCTCTCTTACAAGAGACAAATTTGTTGCGATCGGAAAAGGAATATTATTAAAAATCCGAAGGTATCTTTTTTTCACGCGTACGCATAAATATTTATGCCACGCGCGTTGCCGCAGCATACATTTATGTATCCGCGTGTATTGCTTGTATTAATTGTTCAGCCATAATTAATTCGCGTCTACTATCATCAGCAGCTTCCGTCGACGTGTGCTCGCCATCAGCGACGTCGTTCGCGCCCCAACGTTATTTATTTATTTATGATGCGGTCTAATTTACAATCGGCACGAGAGAAGGCCAAGCGCGTTGCGTAATCGCTGTAGGGAGTACGCGGCTGTTTATCATTATGAGCGAAAGAGAGGAGAGAGAAAGAGAGAGAGAGAGAGGGAGAGAGGAGAATCGCACACAAGGTCCTCCTCCTCTCTGCCTCGGCACACATGCAATTAAACACTATGCTCTTTCCCCTCCTTCCTGCCCCTCCCCACGTTCCTCCGTCTCGTCGTGACGTGTTTACGCTTTCGAGGCTCCGAGGATGCGAGAATTTTTCAAACGGCATGATCTCACGTCCGCGAACATGCGCTTTTTCGCACATTTTATTCCGCATTTGTTTACTGCGGTTTGCTCCCTTTTTTTTTTGCCTCACGTCGAATGCAAACACCGTTTCGAAGTGACCGTCGAAAATTTATCGCGTAACGGTCGATGTTATTCACGCGTCGGAACTCGGCAGCGACGGTTTGATAAAGCGGCCCGATACGAAGAAAATGTCTGGTTAGGTAAGGACAAACAACTTAGCTACAATTGTAGTTAAGCCAATTTGCTTAAAAGTCGGTTGGCCGGCTCGGTTGCATGACGGAATCGAATCAACGCGGCGTTCCGTCCGACGGTATCGCAATTTTTTTCTTTTTTCGAAACCGCTCGAATGCTCGAACGGCACGCGAACTTTTCCGCTATTATCTACCTGGCTCCCTTATCAGCCAGGACTGTAACGAGCGCTCTTAATTCGATGACTCACGGCGCGGCTATAATTACAACGAGTACCCTTTCCCATTCACCGATTTCATCCGTATAAATCCGTCAGTCGCCGCTGCGAGATAAGGGTGTGTGGATATATGGATAGATAAGGGGTGCTGCTTCGCTCGCCGCCGAGGAAAGGGAGAAAGTAAGAAGAAAACGCGAAAGAGGGACTGTCCGAACTATCGAGCCTTGCGGAATTGGGAATCGGTGACGTAAGGAGACAACATTCGAAAATCACGGAGCGGCTTACACACCCCGGTCTTCCTCCCGTGAGACGATCTCACCCTTCCTCTCGATACCGCGCTTCCAATCCCTTCTCCTCCTCCCCCATCCCACGTCATTTTTCTGCCATCCTCGTCTCCTTCCCTCTCTCTCTCTCTTTCTCTCTTCCCTCCGCTCCTTTCTAACTGTCATCGTTCCGCGAGGTGGTCGACAACGATCGTACTTGCACCTTTCTCACAACGCGACGCAGGTTTAGTCATCCCTTCTTTCCACGTCCCTTTCACTCGCGCGAACGAGCGAGAGGGACGGCGCGAATCAGAGAAAGAGAGGCTGCCACGAAAGGCGAAGGGAGAAACGGCGAGGAACGTCGAGAGAGAGAGAGAGAGAGAGAGAGCCGGCACGATGACGACGACGTGGTGAACGCAGGAGGGGTGGCGAGGGGGAGGAGGAGGAAGGAGAAAGAGAACACGGAGCGCGAGAAGTAGAAAGACCGAGATCCAGTTTGAACGTGTTAGTTAGATCCTCTCGTTGTGGTCCCGTACGAGATGGGATTCGTTTTATTGCGAATCCGGTTTGCTCCCCGCGTACGAGAGAGAGAGAGAGAGAGAGAGAACGAACAAGTGAACGAACGAGCGAGCGAACGAACAGGGCTGGAAAGCCGGACACGAAGGGAGGAAGGCGGGAGAAGGAAGAGAGGGAGAGTCACGGGAAAAGGAAAGGGCCTCATAGAGCCAGCGTGGGGATGGATCCTTCTTTCTTTCGTTCCGCCAACACCATGTCCCTCCCTCCTGCTGCCCTCGCGTCCGCCCTTTCTCCTCTTGTTCTACTAGCGGAGTTGCTGCACGTTGCCGTACCAGTCGCTGTTCTTTCTGTCGCCGCCGCCGCCGCCGCTACCGGCTGTCGGCCGTTTGCTCGTCGCACGAGGACCGGTGGTGGTGCGGTTGATGGAGGTGACGAAGGTGGAGGTGGTGCCCGGTTTCAAGGTTGCCACCTCACATTCACGAGTGCGCGTTAGACACGTCGGGCTAGCCTCGTACGTCTCTCTTTTCCGCCCTGCCTCTCCCTCTCGTGCACGTATGTGATACACATGTGCGATACGCTCTCACGACGATTGACAGTTATATGAGCGATGCTATTGGAGAAAGGATGAAACGATGAACTTGCGCGGAGATTAATTGAAAAAGAAGATTCCATGTATAAAGAGTATTTCTGAAGAATAAAAATTCAGAGAAAAAGCACTCGAGAGAACCACGGTGAAGGATATTTTGTACTTGCGTCACGATCGGTCCTTGTTGACATTTCTGTGTTAAATTCTTATCATATCCGTATGTTAATTTAACATATTGTGTTCATGTTATCTGAATATTTTGTGCCGAGTCGATATTCAACATGTGTAAGTGTTAAAATAACATTTTATACTTCATTGTCGATTAATATATTATTGGTGTTATAATTTTGTGTTGATTTTTTACATGATACTTGTATTAGTTTTCCAAATATTCATTTTGTGTGAAATTAACACCAAAATTTCTGTAGACCATTCGGGACATCTGTTAAATTTAACGGCAGTTTTAAAGGACTTCATAGATTACAAATCCGGTTTTTTCATTTTTTTCCGCGGATTTTTTAAGGTTTTTTTTTCCCCCGAACAAAAATTGCAAGAAGCGGTTTTTTAAACAATAAATTTCACACGAAATTTCTCACAGCAAAGGTGTCAGACGCACCCGATGAAAAAGTTCGTAAGTCGTATTGTCTTATTAGCTTACGAGTCTCCCCGGTGAAACTCCCGCGGTGGAAATAATCGCAGGTTGTCGCGGGAGCCGGTGTTGAGCGACAATTTTCCGCGCGGGATTTCTACAAGCTCGATTAACGATTAAGCTCGGCTTGCCCGCTGAACAAAGTATTGCGAAATGCGACGACGGATTAACGCCGCTTAACGCTTACGATCGGTCTCATTAGACGCGCGGCTAGTAATTAGAAGGAGAGAAACGCACGCTCGCGTATCGATAAGCCGAGCGGGGAGGACAGACGAAAGGATTCTCGAGCAGGCTGCAGCGCGGTGCGCTTTTTGTCGACGTTTAATGAAAAGCGGTAACACCTCTTCGCGGAAAGATACGAGCCGGCTCTAAAATAGGAACGAGGTTGCACAGGCGTGTGCACGCGTCATTAACATTGATAGATTCTTATTTACGCGACGCGCCGGGAAAACAGCCGCGGCTGGATTCGGCGAGATTTCCGCGAGGACTGTCGAGGCAGCGAGAGACGGGAGACGCGTCCTCGAAGGAGGCTCGTCGTGAGAAATAATCGAGCCACTACACGGTTGCTCGAGCGCGACCGCAAAATCATTTCATCCGAAAATATATATCCGACGCAAGAAAGTTACCCGCCGGGCGAAATAGCCGGGGGGGATTCCCGTTCGCGTTTCCTACGATCCTTTCTTATTAAGTTCTTAGGCTCTCCCGGCTAGCCCCACGGAGCTCTCTCGGAAAGAATCACACTGCCGTTCCGCGCGGGGAAGATAATCCGACCTCGTTGCGGTTCTACTCTCTCGTGAAACGGAAAGATACGGCGGGTATGCCGGCGAGCTACTCGTGTAATCGTTACAAGATGAGTACGTCTATTTATGCACATATTTGCGCGGTTTGCAAAATATCAGCATGCCCAACTAGTTCGCCGAGCGAGCATTAAGTCGACAAATGCGCCTCTTTGTGAGGCTCTGTCGACGCGCACGCACGCTCGCGGGAAGGCAATCAACCTCGTTGGCGACGAAAATTAGCGAAAAAGCGCGAAACTTTTCGCGGCGTGACGCGAGAGAGGGTTTACTTAACTTCGATGCACGGAGCTTTGCCCGGTTGCACGGAGCGGCCGATAATAATTCGCGAGAAAGAGAATTGTTAGCGCTCGCTAATTACGCAAGAGTCGTGAGATAACTTAGTGTAAAAATCCACTGCCTGCATTTTGATATTCGTGAAAGTCTCCTCGGACGGATGTCAGAATCGCATCCTCCAACTTTTATATTCCAAAACAATGTCGTCCAGTTTCGACATTTATTTTAATTACATTGAGAAACAATTTTTCTTAATTTCAATGAGTGTATATTTATTAAAATATTATTAAATAAATAATATTTTAAACCTAAATCCTTTTTACTAACAATAAATCTCCCTTACTTGATTACAGTAAATTACAGTATGGAAATTAGAAAATATTACATTTAAATGTTTCATCAATTTGCATAGTGATATTATTTCTATTATAAAATATAAGTGTAATCTTCTCCATTATAGAGTGTTTGGAAAGATGTAGTGAGAAAGACATTTGTGAGTCTAGGTGAAATGACACAGTGCGAGAGGTAGCTGACTCAAAATCCTGCGCTGACACAAAGTCCAGAGTTCGAATCTGGTCAGTGGTGAGCGAATTTTTTAACCTCAGTAATAAGTGGAATTGATTAAATGAGTACATAGTAGAGAAGATTTCAAGAAAAATCATCGATAGCATCTGAAAAGAACGCAATATAAAAAAGATGCAATATAAAAAAAGCGCAATATAATAATGTAGGAACCGATTAAAAAGAATAGAAGATTCGTTACGTAATGATAAATAATCATAATATAATAATATTTTAATATATATATATATATATATATATACTCCATCAAAGAAAATGCGGTAGAAACAGAAAAATAGGGAAAATAAGATTAATAGGAAAAAATGTAGGAAATTTCAAATGCTTATAACGCATAAAATAATTATAGAGCTGCTTGAAAGACGAAAATGAAGCTTGAAGTCTGCACTTTGAGAAACTTTTAGTGCCGATCGAATGTTTTCCAATGGCAAATGGCAGAATGACAGAACAGCAAAACAGATTAATACAAGTCTGGCTCCTGGAGTCGCACGTGGCGAATCAATTGGCGTAGCTCGATGTGATAAAATATACGTAAAAGTTTAAAGTCCCCTTAAAATGCGCTTGTGTGGAAGTCGACGCGATAATTTCCCGCTGAATTATATATCAATCTGAAGTAAAGCAGTTTTTATATAAAATAATCATGAATTATAATTTGAGATGCCGCCTTTATGAGTTCGAACCGTTGCGATTCTGTCCGAGATGTATCGCATTGATCACTTGAAATCACACTTGTGCATGTGTATGCGTGTGCACGGACACGTTCAACAGAGTTGCAATGATTTGAACTGATTCACCGATGCACTCCGTGCAACTCCGGAAATTGGACTCTGTGTTTATCAATTTTGTAGACTCTTCCCTCTGTCATCCGTCACTGGGAAAACCCATTGAATGGGACTAAACCATTCCATTCAATCGGCATTGAAAGTTTCGCAAAATACAGACTTTAATCTTTACCTTCGTTTTATAAACAGCACTGTACGATAATTATTTACTGCGTCGCAAGCTTGAAGTTGAAGTTTCCCAAATTTTCCCCGTTTTTCTGCTCTACCAGAAGTTTAATAATAATAATATTGACC
This sequence comes from Dinoponera quadriceps, assembly GCF_001313825.1. Lineage (NCBI taxonomy): Eukaryota > Metazoa > Arthropoda > Insecta > Hymenoptera > Formicidae > Dinoponera > Dinoponera quadriceps. The sequence continues at coordinate 1,493,656 of NW_014556795.1, read as the reverse complement.
CGATAAGTAATGATAATATGAATATTGGAAATATTACTTCAAGTTAGAGTGAAAGATTCATTCTAGCGATTTCCAGCTGGCAGTGTTTCAACTGTCACTTTGAGCAAAAGTACCTTTCGCTCGTTTCGGCGTAAGAAATTCACCCACCCTCGAGATTCGCATTTCTCTCGTTTAATTTGCTAAAAATCCTCACGGACTCGGACCCGTTTCGCAGATTCGCGGTGCGGGGCAGGTAGCAATCAACTTTTACGCCGATAATTTCCTCTCCTCCCGCCAATTAAGTATCATCACGCCCCTCCCTCGGCCAAGGAATTTCCTCACGCCCTAGTTCGGAGTGTCTGAGACAATTGAAAACGTGTGAAACAGCAAGCCGGTGTTACGCAAGGCCGCTGCATCGTTATGCAGTTTTATCGGAAGAAGAGGTAGCGATGTCGCGCGACGCGACAGAAACGCAACAGCGGGATGTCGCGCGCGGCTCATCGCGATATCCCGCGGATCCGTTCTTATTAGAGCCGATGAAAACTGACCCGTAGGAAGGATTTTAATTACCTCGAATCGCCGTCGTCCGGTCGCACGTGTGATAGCCGTCGATTCGTAGACACGCGCGTGATGCCGCAGATTCCGCGCGATCCCGACGTTCGTTCCAAACGGCCTTATTATCGGCATTTCTTCGCGAAATCCCCGTGGATCGCCGTACGACGATCGCTCGCCTACTCCCGGCAATGGAAGAAAATACGATCGTGCTATCATCGGGAGAACGAAGTAATAGAGTGTAGTAATGGCTCCGGCTGATGTCATGCGGTAACCTTCTACTTTGCACGTACACAGTAGTTCACCGAAACACACGCGCGTCCTCCGACTCGCGAGCGCGGCGCGCGCACACTGCCCATTCGACGGAGGAAAATCGAGCGATCGGAGTGTAATAACTCGCGGCGGGGCTTGCGGCCCGTGGAGTAACACCCGCGCGAAAAAGCGACCCTTCTGCAGAGAACTACTCTTGAGGAAGGATACCGACGGACTGTGCGAGGGAAAGCGTCGTTCCAGGTAACAAAGTCCGTTTGTCCAGGCCCTCTCTACATCTTCCAAGGGGTGCCCCAGCTAGTTTCCGTTTAAACGAAAATGCGTACCGAATGTTCCCGCGCGTATCCGGCGATCTCGGAGGTGGTGTAGCTTTCGCGCTGAGGGAACGAGTGAACCCGCGAGATCTCTCTCGGGCGAATTGAAATTTTATCGAAATCTCTCGTTAACTTTCCGGCGGATAACGAGGGAATTTGTGGGAAATTTCCAGCGAACGAATCGATGAAACGAGGAAACCCTCCTCCTCGCTTCTCTCGCCCCGCTCGCTTGCTTTCGACGAATCGGTGATTCCGACTACACGGAGGGGGAGAAGCTTTCTTTGCATTTAGTGTTTCTATTTATTCGACTAAAATTGGTTCCTCATAGGAACAACGCGCGCGAAATATTGTTCGTTTGAATAAAAGTTTCACCGTCCCACACGGGAAAACTCTGTTATTCAACGGGAAGAGCGCTGTCGTTCGAAATAATATCTTCTAACCGAATAAAATATTATTCGGTTACGATAAATATGTAAAAGTGAAACGGTGTCTTTATGAGAAAATTATCTTTCGTTTGAAATGTTTTCTTTAAGGTAAAGATACGGTATTCGTTGTAGAGTCTAACGATCCTGCTTATTAATCGAGGCGTTAGTTCCTTTGGGTCCACGACAGTGATGGAATTTGTTTGGACGCGACAAAATTGATGAAACACGAGGAAATCTTCTTCTCAGCGTAGGCTGGGCGGCATAAAGCGGCACCATTATTAATTACGTCGATACGTAATGACGTTGGATATAATTGCACGTTTCCTCACACCGACCGGTGATTCAGTGAAAGGCGAGTTGAAGGCGTCGCGCGGCGCGGGAGTTTTCGCGAAACTTCTCGACGCTCTGTCGGCGAATCATGACGGATCCGTCGACAACCGTACACGATAAGGCTTCTTTTCCACGCGGGCTAGATAACAGGCCTCGTCGACTTTCCAAAGAAGAATAACACGCGTGTAATAATGCGCGGGAAAAAGGGAAAAACAGGAGAAAGAAAAGCGTGACAACGCGATTGCGTAAGGGAGCGCGGTCTTTCTGAAAGACGACGGCGGCCGTTTCGTTGCGGGAAGAACGGCCGGTTAGAACAGCGAGTTTGACGCAATCGCAGCAGCATCGGCCGGAGTCGATGCATCTGACGTGACACGACGAGAGGACGAGAGGAGAGAAGGGAGAGAGAGAGCAGGCGAAAAACAAGTGTCGACACACTCGCCGTCGACGGTATTATTCGTCGTGCAATTATCGGGATAACGTTTTATGCACGGGATGGAATTGCTACGTGTGATTTTGGCTACGAGTTCGCTCCGAGCGTCGTTTCGAATATGCGAGAGTGTGTGACAACGCGCGTATGGCGGAGGGGGCAGGCGTGGAAGGGAGGGGGGAGGAGGTAATTGAATGCGACGGATACGCAGCGCATCTATGAGAAGGCATGATCGCGCAGATCCACACTTGTGTAATCTTAATAGATATGGAACGTGCATGAGATAAGAATCAGGAACGATCGGCGAAATAGGATTCAATTGTGCGACGACGACTGTTCCCGTGCAACCGGCCGAGGATTCCCTCTCGCACGATTCACCGCAAAGTCCGCGACGCACTCATTCACGGTCACTCCGGCCGAGTACGTACATATCGTGCACGCACACGTGTCCGCTTTCTTCTCTTCCAGTGCTTTCCTGTTATCATATCGCTTAAAACGATACGACGATTGCGACGAGTAGCGCGCGCGCGCGCGCTTTTACGACGGCATTTTTTTTTTATCTCGCCGGCTTTACGTTTATTGCATTCAGCCTGTGATAGGGAGTGTAAGTTGTTACGCACTTATCTCCTTTGTTTTGCTCGCCGGTGCGGACGTTTTTTTTTTTCATGAGGCCGCTAGAAAGTATTTGACGAGACCGCGCGCGAACTGTAACGCGACCGCGTGAGTAATGAGAAACGCGACTCATAATTTATATAACGCGAATCTCGAATGTATCTATGTAAAGGGAGAGAAAGAGATAGAAATAGAGAGAGAGAGAGAGAGATTCTTCGAAGCATAGTGAAGTGTATGAGAGAATGTTTTACACATGAGTTTTGTGTTATTCAATACGTGTCATAACGTTGCCCACGTAAATCTTTGAAAATTGTAACGCGAGGCGAGATTGACAGGGTGCACCGTGGAAAATGATACATTTCGACAAATTTGCGTGTACAGTTACGAAAATGTGAAATACAGTACAATTACACTATTTTGTCTGAAAGAAACGTTTAAAAACGTTATCTGAAACGTATTTTACATTTAGATTATGTAAAATATCCTCGATACATCTGAAACGATATTTTCAGCGCATAAAAGTCAGACCACAGGAGAGAAAATATATACGAGTATTTTACACACGTATTGTTTTATCTTCGTATGTAATGCATATTTTTCTTCACAGCTTCGAGAACATTCGTCCGCGATAAATTTCACAAACTCTTTTTAGTTTACCCTGAAGTTTGCACGATACTTCCTTCACGTCACTTTCCCACCTGACTTGCCTCGTTCTACTTTTCTGTAACATGCGTATGTATTTTCCCGAGATATTCGTTCACGGTCAATTTTATCGATCTTCGCCGCGGGACGTTGTTTTGAGCCCGCGAGAAGGCACGTGTAGAAGCGTGCCTCTTATTTCCAGCTGCTTTGCGACACGTCGAAAGCCCATCAAGCTCGGTAAAGGGACGCTTCCATGCGAGTCTTCCTCTTGCCGAGTCGCGTTTCGTCGATCGTCACACGTTCAGATAAAGTAGATATTTACTCGGAGCGCGGGGATATTTGTGACGCCGCCTCGGAACACGTGGCGAAAGCCGCTTATCGATTATTGTTGTAAAATGTGAGCGGAGCGAATACTCATCGGTGAATACTCGAGATTAGATGATATACACACCGCCTTCCTAGCTAGAGCCGCGCTCGGACGACTACTAATTGTTGATATTTTGAGAGCGGTTGCAACGCGCGCACGATAAATCACTAATACGATAAATCGAGCGCGCAATCTTCTGTTACCTTGACTGACACGCGATTAAAGCGGCCGTTTGTTTGCGATTAAACGCACGCACGCGCACGCCCGTATCTTCTCGTCTTCTTCTAGGAGACTCCATTGATCTTTCACCCGGTTTCGAACGCAACGTACGCGGCGCCGCATTCGCATTACGGATCATTATGTAATGTCATACAACGTTATGCGGATCGTTTTGCACCAACCGACCGACGCCTTACACCATCGCGTTCTCAAGGTCCCCACATTGTTATTTGTCCGGCGCGTTAACGTGTCCCGGGACGGTCCAGGGACGTGTGTAAAGGAAATCCCTCCCGACAAGAATTTCTCCTCTGCATGATCAGCGATTTTGAAATAATGCTGAAGAGGACCGGCTCTGCTTTGCTTCGCCGGCTTTGCTTCCTCGCACGTTTCACGATTTTCCGAAAATCTCCTCGCCGCCCATCGCCCGCAGAACTTGAAAACCATCGACGATGAGTAGCATCGATCAGTGCGTGATCAGGTGAGAAGCACGTCGACAGTCACCGGTGGTCGTGAACTGAGAAAAAGATTTCTCCGCATTTGATTGGTCCCGCCGCATCCAAACCGATTTCATCATCGGTACGCCCCAGAGAAACCGATGATCCCGATCGATAAGCACGATCGTCAGACTTTTCAACGGATGTGTGTCTTCATCTGAAATAAAACAAATTTGTCCGAAACGAAAGATCATTTTCTCATGAGGAAATTATTCCCTTCATCTTACATATTTATTGCGACGAAATCATATTTTATTCGGTTGAAAAATATCTCAAATAATAGCGTTCCTTTCGTTGAATAATGAATAATAAAATAACTTTCTGTTAAGTAATAAATAATGAGTAATTCTGTTAAACGATAAATACATTTTCTCGAATGAGACGATAAAATTTCAACTCGAACCCCTGGACATCGGGACGCCCTCTATATATCATATTATAAAGAGCCCTTGAATTTTCCTTTTCTTTCTTCAATGTAACTTCAGTCGCACGCCTCCGAGACGTAGGAGTTCGGATTGGGATTTGTATTCTAAAGCAAGCTTACGACGATCATGCGTTTCCGCCGGCGGTGCATATAATATAAATGGCAGTCTGAAACGCTGAAAGATTCGCGGATATTCGTACGCGAACGACTTCAGAGGGATGGTTAAGGTTACAGCACTTTCAGCGAAAGTGTTTCTTCCCGTCCTCGGGTAACCCACGTTCCGCGCGCAGCACGAAATTTGCATAGAACGGAATAGCGTTACGCTGACCTCGGGTTGCGCTTAAACGGAGCGAACTTCGAGCAAGCGTGAATGGTGCACCCTTTGCTTTCTTCGATCTCTCGTATTTCCTCGAGACAGGCCTGTCGGCTTCAATGCTTCAATAAACAGCTGAGAACAAAAGGACGTGCAACGAATCTTTCTTCTAACGATTTAAGCCTTTCCTGTTTCACGTTCCTCCGACGTTACTCCCTCAACGACGTTGTTTTGCGCCAAAGATAAAGACGAAACGGGTACCAAAATGTTCTCTTTCTGTACAACGCAATTTGCTCCGGATTTCTCTGAGTGAGTCCTAACTTTCACTTCTTTACAAACTTGAGAGGTCAAAACTTTTCAGTTTCATCCCTCCGAAATTTTGATTTGGTGTACTATATGTATATAGGGTTGTAGAAAAAGGGATTGAGGGCCTTTTGGAGTAGATAACAAATTGTGATAGTCTAAATAGGTAGATTTTCAGGTAAACAGAAAATTTGGGTTGTTCTTATTTCCGAAAGGGTGAATGGGAATATACACGAAACGTCTGTAAGAAATCCATGAAGAACATACAAACGTCTACTCAAAGTCGAGCATTTCTCCACACCGTGAAAATCTCAAGTCAAGGAAAGGAATGTTTGAGACCTTCCCACACTGATCGCAAGCGTGACATTTTCCCACTTGACAACGATGCACCCGCGCCCTTGAAATATTTTCACCGCATTTTCCTTCTTATTCGCATTAATATGTTTTATTATACTCTCCATTTCCATCGCTAATCCCGTAGCTCCTTGCTGTCGTGACCCGGCAATTGTGATACATAAGACTGAACCTTAGGAACCCCCCCGAAATATCGATTGCCGTTGAACCACTCTGCGTTCGCGAACAAGCCGAATGGTCGTTGCGATCCGGCCAAGAGCGAGACTCCGTCTTCTTTCGCAAGATCGTACGAAGAAAAGCGTTAACGCGACTAGAATCCACCATTAACTTCGCGGACCAGTGGAAAACCATTAGAAAACGGTGTCTCTTGACTCCTAGAAGATTGTCCTCGTCACAAGGCACGTTCACACGGCGTTCTTCTCGCGCTAGTTCGAAAATTCCGATGAGAAAAATCACCCGACCCGAGCCCGAACGTTAAGCGATTGGTTCTTGGACATAAAACGATTTCTGAGAGAATCGCCACACACACACACACACACACACATCGGGAACGATAGCGAACTAAAAATCTAGCCGGGGAACCGGCTGAATGCACTTATGGGCGCATTTTCGGCGGAGGGATACAAAAGCGACCCACTAAAAATTCCGGTTTCCCGGTGGTAACCTGCGGCAGGGAAATGGAGAAGCATACCGAAATCCGAGGGCAATAAATTTTAGAACATCTTCACCCGCATTGCCCCGTAGAATACCATTCTAAAGTATAACAAAATAATATTCCGCGCGCTCCGTCGTGCTGAAGCCTTCGTTTCGCGCGGAAATATTACTCGTCGACGCATAGCTCTTTCTCTCTCTCTTTCTCTCTCTTTCCCACCCTCTACTCCTCTATTCCGGGATAATGGAGAAGGAAATTTATTTACGAGAAAACACCGTCGGCGTTAGGCGCCTGCGATCGCGAGTACACGCGAATAAACGCCCTACGTCCCTCCGACGCGAACTGGATGTACGGTAATCTAAAGATAAACGCGCCTCACGGCGCTCTTACCATTATCTGGACGCGGTTAACACTAATTCAGAGGGGCGTCCATTTTACCCACACGAGAGATAAGGATCGGGGGAAAAAAGTTTCCAATACGCACGACTCCGCTATGCGCGACAATTCACGAGAAATGGTTAATCCTCTTGTTATTACCGATGAAATAGAGCCACCGAGAGAGGACCCCGGGACAGAGAAAGAGGACGCACGCGCGCGAGCCCGCGAGAAAGAGACGACGGAGGAGAGAGAGAGAGAGAGAGAGAGAGTGAGAAGAAAAGAGAGAGGGAGATAAAAAGAGAGGGAGAGCGAGATCGCGAGGACACAGTTAGAGTCCCAGGGGGGCAGCGGGGCCCGGCGACGGGTGCAGCGGGACGAGGAGGGGGGGGGGG
>NW_014556795.1:1454521-1486177 GCF_001313825.1 Dinoponera quadriceps | reverse complement strand
GGGGGGGGGGGCATGAGGGGGCACGATACGAACCAAAGGCGTACGCGTACCGCCTCTGATAAGGTCTTATCGTGTGAAAGCACCGTGGCCTACTTACACTCGGTGCGCACTTATACGCGTCACTAACGCCCGAGCGAGCATTCATGCACGCACGCACGCAGCGCGATCGGCATGTGCACACACGCGCGTTGCACGACTCGCCGCGTTCGCCGCGCGCGCAAGGGCGCATGAGAGCCGCGCGAGAGAGCAAGCACGGCGCGCGAACGCCGACGAGAATTTTTCTCCTCGATTTTTTCTTTTTTCTCCCTCCGTCACGCTCTCTCTCTCTCTCTCTCTCTCTCTAGCCGGCACTTGCGAAGCCGTCTTGTAAATGTTGTTTTGTCGGCGGCTTCAAAGTGCATCTGCAACGAAAGGAGGCGGAGAGGCATCGTCGGCATGCTCGGAAAATCGTTCGATGCGCGGCGCGTGTAAAATGGAAAAAAGTAGCAGTGATCATAGTCGTAGCAAGGCGTATTGTTATAATAAGACCAAGGCCTCCCCCCTTCCCCCTCTCCCCCGCGAATATAATGCGAATTATCTGCGAATGCATGCCGCGTAACGTGTCGTAGAAAAAGTACCGAATGTAGAAGTGCAAAAATGACAAAACGAGAACCGCAGGGGTTATCTGTGCGGGAATTAAGTTTGCAGAATTTCGAGGAGAGAAATTGCAGACGCTAACGCGGACGCTCCGTTGCGATAATCAAAGGAAGCACGCTAGAAATTATTTCGAGAAACGAGAACGTGAACGAAGCGTTTGCGTGACGTTAAAGAAAGTGCGCTCTGTATTTTAATGGAAACGAATTAACAAAAGGATCCACATGGTGGTGTTGTGTGCGAAATGTTTGTACACGTTAAGACGAGGAAATATGAAGCAACGTTTGTTAATCTCAGGTGAATCAGTAGTGATTTCAGCGCAATTGTCGAGACACAGCAGCAATTTTTAGCATAGTATAACGTTACAAGTGGCGATAAGAAAGGCGTGAGCAGAATTTATGATAATTTCATCATTTGCTCTTTACAGTGTAAATGCGTAAATTTGAAGCATATGAAGTGGTTTATGATCTACTTCTTTGTTGCGAGGAATGCGTAAATATTTGAGATCAAATCGCGAACGTGACGTAACGTGTGCACGAGTGAGCGAAGAGTCGCGCATTTTCCTTATGCTTCCCTTTCATATTTTCATGGAACCAAAAATTTTGCCTAATTAAAATATCGTTTAGAAATCTGCGACCGAAAGAATTTCGTTTAACTCATTTATGCCTACATATGTAAAATGTAGAATAAAATAGGGTGACCGGCATTACCCGCTGACCGGCATTACCCCATTCTTCCTGACAAAGTGTCCGATTATAAATGACAAAACGCTCGTGTGCAGGTAGCGCGAGTCAAACTGAACAGGAAGGTCCTCCATCCTTTTGTAAATTTCGCAGTAGTTACCAAGGAATTGACCTATTTCTGGTCGGGTTGCAAAAGTATCGAGATCCATGCGATCCAAGTACCGTTTTAAGGTATTTCGGATTTAAGGGACTCAAAAAACCTAAAATCAGAATTTTCGCACCAGCTATTTTTCCTACAAAATAGTTAGAATATCTACCTTGAGTGACACCTGATATGCACCTGGTGGATCATATCATAACGGGAATCGTCATTCACGACGATTCGAACTTTCGGCAACGATACCTCATCTTTGTTTTTTCAATTTTTTATTTGGTTATTATTTCTAATTAATTAAAAAGTTGAGGCACTAAATCAAAAAGGTGTATCTCGCAAGGCCTGTTTCCCATCCCCCACCTACAATCGGAGGAGAGTGATGGGTGATGATGAGGTGAGATTATTTTCTGTGAGGCGAAAGTCCAAGATATATTTCAGTAACGAGATCTAGACCGGAATCTACCTTTGTCATAGATAAAAAATGTTTGAAGGTAAGTAAATTCGTGTTCCTGTATAGGAACAGAGGAAAGAAATGAGTTAAGTAAGAAGCATCAGAGAATAAATATCTGATGATCTTTCTGATATAGTGGTGATCGATCATGTGAGTGGTTCGAATTCGCGTTGCCTCGGCCGCACCAAATCGACCAAGCTTAGGCCAACTTTAGGACACCCTCTCTTTATCGTACACCTTTTTAGAGAGCGTCGCTCTTTTTAGAGAGAGAGAGAGAGAGAGAGAGAGAGAGAGAGATAGGTTTAGGTAAGAGAATAATTGCCTTAAGCATCCATTCGCTTCGCTCGCGTCCACAGGCGTAATATTAGCGGTGCCTCTTCCAGTATACTTACGGTGGTAGTTCAGTGAAACAAGGCGTCACTGTTGCCGCGTATCGAGAGCTGAGTATGTTCGATCGATCGATCGCGGTAGCACGTGGAGAACATCGAAACGCGCGATCCGCGGCGTCTAGAGCAATTGCGCGTGCACCGCGCACGTGTGCCGCACACACACGGCGGCGGTTGCGAAATTGGGTCGTTCGGAAATTGAAACGCTTGCGTAGGTAACGCCAGAAGTTTCACTGATAAGCGGAGAGAAGTGGAAGGGTCGGGTGTGCGGATGCTTATCGTCCGTCAGATATCGGCCAGACGCCGGCAGACTAATTTCCTTCGTGACGCCACGAGCGAAAGAATTAGATCGCGCCGCCGATCTGATCCTCCCCCGAATCGATCTCGACCTCCGCGTATCGACATCACTTTCCTCGCCTCACGTGGCGAAACATTCTCGGAGATACGCCGTGAATTAGAGCGTGGGCATCACGCTGATAAACTTGGGGATTAAGAAAGAATTAAGGTCTCTGATCGTATCTAATATGTGGTGATAATATTATATTTCGATCTAACGTAGAATTGACTGGAAGACCTGTGGATCCGTCACAGATTCACTGATAAGTCATTGAAGTCGTTCAATCTCTTTAATGAGAAATTTATGAAAGTCAGAAGGAAATGATTTAATTGAAAAATGACACAAATGCGACATCTGTCGGTCGAGTGATGAAAATTTTCCACCTTTTTGGGGGGAGATTTTCTGACGAATGTGCCTTGTTGGCAGTATATCGTTCGTTATAACTTTGCCGATAGTGTTCGAATTGAAAAAGGAAAAATTGAGCATGTTTAGAAGCGTCAGTGCCCCTGAAAAGGTTAAACGTTGAAAGCATTGGTGCGAAACAGCGGACAACTATTTCGATGGGAAACTAATTGAAATCGTATTTTTCGGAGTTACAAAAGACTTTTTTACGGTACTTTAAACCCAACGATAACGTCAACAACGTCGGTGAATTTTGTTATCTACCGGCTGTCAATATATTTTCTGTTTACTTTTACATACTTACGCCCGCAATAAGTATTGTAATGTTCTCCGCATGTGCTTTGTCTAATTATACATTATCTTCTGTCTAAGTCGTCACGCGCGGCTAATCGTATTTCAATGTAATAGTAAATCTCAACGATGAAAAGTCGTACGACACCTGAATAAGTCACCTCGACATAATTTCACACGTCGCTTTCTATTTAGAACTCGATAGTTATTGAAGCATCGACGAATGACAAAGAAACTTGAGAAACCCGCTTGTTTCACGCAGAGCCCTTCCAAAGTCGCGACTAACTTCCTAAGTACTTGTACTTCCTTGCCTCCGAACGATGAAGTAATTACGAAGAACAGCCCCGCACACTTGACGTTGCCCATTAATTCAATCAACATAGACATTCGGTTAAAAAGGATTCATCGGTGATAGCAAATATGGCCAAATACAACAAACCGTTACCGTTTTCGTTAATTTTTATGAAAACTTAATTTTGAAGAAAGCTGATTTTTATTTATTCACTTCAGCTTAAAGGGCTGAGAAATTAAATAAATACGAGCAAATGCGGAAAAAAAAGACAAAGAGTAAGAGAGAAAGAGAGAGAGAGAGAGAGAAAGGGAGAGAAGATATATTCCTGTCTATATTTAACCTTTTAAATTTCACACGTCGATCTCATAGGAGTAAAATGTTGTAATTTATGAGATCATTTAAAGAACGTTCTTGACGAAAATTATTTCGTTCGAATAAAATCGGCCGTCAGGAAGGACGATTTTCTGAATATGCATTAATGTATGCGTTAGACGTTCATTTACAAAAATGAGAGAATATTAAAATTGTTTTATTTAAAAAAACACTTGTTTCCCGCTTGTTTACATATAATATAATCATCGAAGGACATCGGGCAAAATTTTCATAAATAGCACATACATTTTTCACAGATAACTTTACTTTAATCTGGACATCGACGACTTTACTTTATACGGGATTACCGAATTTTAATACTTATTACCGTATAAATCCTCTCTTCGGTGGGTAGGATGTAGCTAGCATTTCGGATTAACAGTATTACATCGACGGGCACCGTTACTTCGCCGACAGACGAAATTCGGCCGGGAACTTAATTATACATTATTATCTACACTGTGCCTTAAAGGGTTAAGCCGAGGCAACACTTCAACGATTGCAAAGAGGCGGGAGCTTAACGACTCTGCGGAGATACGTGGCGCGACGGCATTTTTTTGACATCATAAGCAATTAAGAGCGTTTAATTGAGCTATTAAATGACACCGTTCCGGCAAGGATCCATGGTTGAGTCACACGGACCGGCGTGTGTAGAAACGTATCGCGCGGGCAGAAACGAAGGAGGAAGAAGGGTCGGACGGCACATACATTTTAAGAACGCGCAGCGCGCGCGCGCGACAAAGTTACAGCCTTGGAAACAAACAGATAGGAGAAACGAAGCGTAGATACCGAAGAACCATCTGAGACAGAAACGCCGTAAAATGTAGCCTCGGCCAACTTAGACGCAGCCATAAACGACGGCTGTGGCACAACCGTTGAAGAGAGACGAGCGACAAAGAGCGCGCGAGAAGTAAAACGCGCGCGCACGGAGGGGGACGCGGGGGACGACGGATTTTTTTCACACCCGATCACAGTTCGCTTATGTAACGCCCCGTCGCAGCACAATTGGATGCAAAACCGGCAAATATTAGACAACTAACGGCNGGGGGGGGGGGGAGACTTCGCAGGCTGCAACGTTAATAAGCGGAATTATGGACGACGCGCTGCGACGACAGCCGATATTTCTCGCGGGGAAGATTGAATTTCTCGGGCTTTCGGAGATCTTAAGATACGACCTGAAAATACGACAGTGTCTCGCTCCCCTTTTCCCTTCCCCCGTCCGTCCGCCTCTCTCGCAAATCGCAAATGCCTCCCTCTCTTTCAAAATCGTATCGCGCCGCGTTACGCAACGTATGGATATGCAAAGAGAAGAAGGTGTAAATCATTCACGCGGGAGAACCGTAAGAAGCGATTGGCATCTTACGAGCCGGCGAGACCAAGGTTGCCGATAAAACTAAACGCGGAAAAACGTATTGCACACACGTAGCCGATCGCTGAGAAGCTGAAATCCTGAGGTGCGCGAGGTTCTCTCGGAAGCGGAAGAAGAAATCAGGCGGGCGGCTGAAAGAAGAAAAACCCCATCGAGCCCTTTTCTCTCCTCCGCCCCGCCGACTACTCCCTCAAGGACTAACGTGAGGTTGAACGTGACCATGGCATTATGATAACACAGAAGACTTTACAAGCGCGGTCGGCTCGAAATTACAATACAATACAGAATGTTAAAAATCGTTCAAATTGATGGTTCTTTTTCCTTACAACCTTCCTTTCTGTTTTCCCTCGGCCTTTGTTGTCGTTTTTGACGGAAGTTTCGGAAGGAAGTGGTTATCGAGTCTCTCTCCGTTGTTGCGCCGGGCGGGTGTTTTAGGAGACGGCTCGGCAGAGTCTCCGCAGAGATTCACCATCTCCCATTCGTCTCGTCTTTCCACAGGAAGACCCGGCCGTCATTTCCGAGGAAAGGGACAGAATCATTACGTCACTCGAGACTATTTTTTTCTTTTTTGCCTTTCGGCTCTCGATTCTTTCCTACGAATATGTTTTTGCGCTAATAAACGTCGAAACGAGAATACTCTTTCTTTTTTTTTTTATTGTCCTTCAGACAGACAAAAAAGAATTTGACCTTCGACGTGTATATATGACGCGTATATATGCATTTCGTTGGCATCAACGGAACAAAGGTGAAACTGCATGTTGAGAAAATAGGCCGGTGAAGTCTGACTTTAGGAAGCTTTTGTCGCGCGACCTTATGTTCATTCAGCTCGACGGAACAGTCTCATATCATAATAGCATAATTTTTTCTGCTAAAAGAAGACGAATTTACAGCAAGACATCCCTTTCTCGGTTCCCGCGGTGTGGAACAGGTGGAACGGGTGAAACTGAGCGGAAAAGTCGTGCACCATTTTGCAAAATTCCCAATGATTAATGAGGAATTAATAGCAATCATTTCAATATCCCCAAAAGTGACTTGTCGATCGATTTTCACGCATAGTAGGCGTTACGAAAAATACCGCCTCCAGGATTCGAGCCTCACCAGTTCGGCCATCGAGGCATTATTCCACGCGACGTTTGGGTTCGTAAGTCAAACAAAAGGATGCAAGGTTAAGCCAATGTCGCTCTGCGATCGGCTAGAGGTGGGATCTCTTTGGTGCCTCAGGCAAAATCCGTGTCGCTTTTCGCGGGCGGTACTTCGGCTGCCCAGGTAAGAAACCCAGCCGACTCTCGGACGTCACGGAAAAATATCGATTGGTGAAAATTGTGCGCCGTCCCGCCCGGGAAAGTGGGGAGCTCCGGATTCGAGTACCGGGAAGGGGACGGTATTTTTCACAACGCTTGCTACACTTAAGAATCGAGTGATAAGTCACTTTTTGCGCCACGCAAACGAAAATGAAAGTATGTTCCGTGTATGGAGAGGATACCGTAACAGAATCGTTGTGTCAGAGACGGTTTACGAAGTTTCGTGCTGGTGATAAGACACTCGAAGATGAGGAGCGTTCTGGCCGACCGGTTGTCGCTGATAACGAGCGAATGAAGACTTTGATCAACGATACACGTGAGAGATTTCAAAGGCCGGGCTTCATCCGGAGAAGGTAATGCTACGGCATTTGGTGGGACCGGAAAGGTGTGGTAATATTATGAGCTCCTTCCAAAGAACGTGCGGCCTGATTCAGACGGTGCCCAATTGGACCGACTGAAGGAAACCATTGGGGGAAAAACGCTCAGAACTGATCGATCAAAAGGGACGCTTTATTCCATCGGGACGACTCTCTGGCCACGTGGAAAACTTCCTTAATGGTGAGTCTGTAGAGAATATTGACCGAACGAATCTAAATCTATAAGCGCAAGATTTCTTCCATGGCAAAGAGGTATTACATAATTCTAGTAAACATTCTCAGAAATGTAAAAGCATTCAACAATTTACTTACCGATTAAGATGTTATCGTTTAGTAAGTATTGATACTATAAACCGCTGAGATATACTCAAACGTTTGATTTAAAAGGCCGAGAAACGTGTAACTACGTTTACTCGATTTCCAGCGCGTCTTTTCTGCGTGTTCGTTTCTTCCCCCACGCGCGAAGTTGCGAATACGGTACGATAATGAACGATCATTCCGAGCTCGTCTCTGAATTCGAGGGAGTGTGGCGAGAATTTTCATCTCCGGAGCGTAACAACGTATACCTGATTCGAGGTGAGTCGGTGAGAAAATTCGCGAGAGGCGATGCGCCCTCTCGGGTCGAATCCACAATTCGCGGGCCGATCTGTATTCCCGCGAGTCACTTAGCCAGCCGCTTGGCTAAAAGCCACTTATTGCTCTTTAGCAGTCTCTTCCTAACTCCCCGGACCTTGCTCCCATTTCACCGCCTCGAGGTAAGGAGGTAAGAACAACGAGACTCGCGCCTGATGTACACGCCCGATACATCCCGCGCGAAAGTGAGCAAACAGCACGTTGCGGCGATGGAATCAAAATCGATACCACTGATATCTCGAACGTTACCACTCGAATGTAGGGGATATGACTGGGNGGGGGGGGGGGGGGGGGGGTGGAAAAGTGCCACATTCAAGTAACGTTCATTTGATCCAAACAAAATCAATCGATGCTCCGACACTTAGTAAACGTTTACTTGAACGTGGCGACTTTTCTCTTCCTTCTCTTCCTTTCTTCTTCAGCGTGCAAAGATATCTCTCGAGAATTCCCCGAGTGTCCGGCGATCACCAAGGAAGCGGCACGCGAAAGATTGAGATTCCGTTCTCTCAGGAAGGGAGAAAGACGCGCGGTGGCGCGCCGGGGTTAATTAACTTCCAGATCTAATGACACCGGCAGGCAAAAACAAGCGTTAACGCGCCACCTCCGCGCTTCGTCGAGCTCGGCTCGAAAGGAGAGTGTCGTTTCCTCCGACGGTCACTTCCTCCCGAGTGAAGGGGGAGGAGGGGGGGCAGGAAGCCTTCCTCCTTCTCTTTTCTCATCTAGCGGGCCACCTTCGCCGAGCTTCTACCCCGTCCCCTTTACTCGTCGTCGCGCTCCTCATCGTCTTTCAACGGCGGCGACTCACGCCGCTCGGGGAACGTTTGGTTACACTTTACTTTCAATTTCGTCTCGCCGGCACTCACGGCACTCCGGCAGTTGAGAAAATTACGTAAGCCGCCGACCGGGGTCCGTACGAGAGGGAGGAGAGGAGAAGGCCGAGAGAACCGTGTCGAAATAATAGTGGCCACTCTTATTACATACTTGCTGCCAGCGCTAACTCCGACTTGTACCTTGAGATTTCGCTGATGATGATCGCACCGACGACGGGGGGGGGAGAAGGGATTTTGGAAGAACGACAGCTTCGTTAGCACTCTGAATCCGAGGCCGACGAACGGGGATCGTTCGACTCCGATTACTAAAAATAATGGTTTCGATTTGGTTTTTGGTTTCGGTCCAAATTATTAATTGATCGGAAGCGGCGACCGCCGCAAGCCAAGAAAGCTCCCCCTCCTTCGCCGTAAGGCGTGTTTCGTTTCATACAAATATATCTGGCCATTTTCGACAGGTATTGTCTCATTATGATTATTAATTCGACATAAATAAAGTACAAAATTGTCAGAAGTGGGTGGAAATTTATGTAATCATAAGTCTCCAGAAAATTTATTTCTCATGTTTATGAAGACTGTTATTTTATAGTTTTTCTTTTCCGCATCCATTACCGAAGTTACTGAAATCTTCGGCGTTATGTTTAATAACATTTAATAAAATATCACACACACACAGATGCGTTCGAAATTTAACACACTTCGCATGTCCCGCACGGTCAGCGCAAAATTTTCTCTGTTAATTTAACGCAAGGTTATGTTAAATTAACGCACGAGTGTGTTGAAAATATAACACGACAAATTATAACCGATTTGAATGCAAGTACAAAATGCTTCTTTACTGTGTAATTACTCGTGCTTTCAGCGAAATTCGTAACTCGTATCTCCTCTTAAAGCGTGCGCCGACCTTACGCAAATCCTGCTTTATTTTTCACTTTATTACGTCTTACGTTTAGGGTCCTACGGCAATTTGTGTGCAAAGGCCCTTAGCCGGGGGTGCGTCCGCAGTTGTATATCTGGGAGGTCGAGGAGACGCGGGAGCTCTCCGAGGCCGACCTTAACTCTCTCGGCTCGAAACGGGAGCATGGCTTCTAAATGCGTCATACGCGACACTCTTCGGGCCGCGCTACTGCGGGTGTTACTTGCGATCGCAAAATACGGTGAGACATGAGCTAACCTTGTTTCGTTAGTCTGATCGGGGCATAAGTGCTCCTTTATCCCGCGAGTCAGCCCTCGCAAAAAGTCAAATCAAATTTGCGCGAGGCGAGAACCGTCTCGCCGTACAAAGCGATCCTCACCGTCGAAGCGTTGACTTCAATTTACGCCTCGATCTGTTTCCGAAAAATATCAATCTCGCGGAGGCCAAGGTGTGAAATTGATTAAAAACAACCCAACATCTAAAACCTAAAATCTTCAAGTGAGACGTCTTTAAGATACCTTTAAGACGTCTTAAAGGCATCTTATATCCCGGTTTTCAGTTCTGTCGGCAAGTACGGGAAAATCTATCGATGACGAATTCTCGTGACCGCCTTCGATAGAAAATATTAACAAGGTTGCATTAATGTTAATAAGATGTTGATCATCGTTTAACGCGTTTGTTGCGTTAAATTTACGTCTCGCGTTTACGGTTACGACGATCTGTACGGCGAAGGCCCTAACGTTTTGCATCACACGCTGCTCTCTCGAATTAACCGGCATTACTGAAAGGAACGCTTGTTGTGCTAGCCGTGGCTTCCGTCATTGCTGATGCCAATTACAATTAGACGGCGTCCCATTTTCTGAAAATGTGCAACGAGTCCTATTTACAGAGACCGAAGGATCTTAATCGCTCCATTGAGTCATCGGGTATCGCACGACGGTGTCTCGCGGCCTTTGTGAGATTATTTGGTTTCAGCAGGAAGTGAAGAAAGCGATTTTCCACGCATCTGTAATCTTGAAATAACTGGTTGCCGCTCCAGTCGGAAACGAATGCACTGGGAAGAAGAAATTGAAATTTTTGCGAAATAAATAAAGCCAAATTTGTGATGACGGAATGCATATTTTTGCGAAATATACTTTAAGCTTTCTCATTAATTGGTTCATTTGCTAGGAATAATAATAATTTTATTCCGCCGTATTTGAATAAACGTTTATTCCTGTGAAATAAACCTTATACGTCACAAGTAAGTTTTCAAGTCTCCTTTTCTCCGTGTATGCTCAAAATCGGTCACATACATATATTCAGATATTTCACACATATATATTAAGTATCGCTTGCTGCAACTTGAAGAGGAAAGTCGGAAAGTACGAAGAAAGAGGGAAAGCACGACGGCGTAAGTGAGGAGGAGCGGCTTCTTCCCACGGACATTGTGCGTACGGCCCTGTCGTAATCAGGCGGAGTGTCGCAACCGCGCACAGTGCGTGAATACGCGTGTCCCTCGGTTCACGCAGTCGGCACGTAAGAGTAAGCGCGCGATCAAGCCACTATTTATAGAAACGACGAAGATGAAGTACAAGTGGAAGTCAAGGAAGGTG
Source organism: Dinoponera quadriceps (assembly GCF_001313825.1). Classification (NCBI taxonomy): domain Eukaryota; kingdom Metazoa; phylum Arthropoda; class Insecta; order Hymenoptera; family Formicidae; genus Dinoponera; species Dinoponera quadriceps. The sequence continues at coordinate 1,475,158 of NW_014556795.1, read as the reverse complement.
GAAGGCCAAGAAGAAAGCACGTTGCGACCCCAATTTTCCCCGGTTCGCGGATCATCGCCGATCCGTTTCTTCCTACCGACCGGTTCGTCTCTTGAAATCTCGCGTCACAGTTAGATATGTTAGGTAAGAAAGAAGCCCGACGCTCAAGTGAACATATATGGAACGTTGGAGCAATTATTTCGCTCGGATTAAGTAAACATTATTTGAATGCGGCACGCTGAAAACAATTCTTGTATCCGAGTAATATTCGCTCGATCCAGGTAAAACGATTATTCCAATACTCCTTAGCAAATATTTACTTCAATGCGGCCACCTTTTTTTCTTCCAGTGCAGATACCGTTCTGAGAAAATTATCATCGAGTGAGAGAAAACAATTTTTTTAATTGAACGAAGCGATCGTGGATAAATTCCCCCGTAACGCAAAAAAAATATCTGTATTGGCGCTGAAAGACTTAAAAGTTTATTCGCGAAGTACGAGGTTTACTTCACGTAGATAAACGTTTGTTTAAATGAAAATACGCGGAAACGCTTATTCAAGGAAAATTTCGCCAAGTAAATATCCCTCGTGATCCCTGCGATATTTATCGGTTGGAAGAAAATCCGACGGTGCTGGCGGAACGTATATTTCCGTGAAATAAATCTGACTTTTCTCGTCAATTGGTTTATTCGCCGGGGAATCAAATGACATTTCATATTTAAATAAACCTTCCGCTCCGTCAAGTGAGACTTCATATCTCACAAATGGAAGTCTAAGTCCTTTTTCCTCGATAAGATACACGGGAGGCGCGTTGCGTGGATACACCTGACGACTTGCGAAACCGCAACGAGCGATCGTCGAGCTTCCGCCGCGGGGAATCCGACTGAGAACGTACGTTTCGGCCGCGGAAATCGAGAATCGCCGGAAACGAAGAAGCGAAAAAGCGAAGGGAGGAGAGGCGCGCGCGAGGTCGATGGAGAAAAACGAAATAGGATCGCGCACCATCGCCTGACCTATTTTCCCGTCGCACAATTGCATAAACGCACTCGCGTAAGCTCTCGCACTCGCTTATTTATAGACGGGGAAGGTCGGGAAGAAAGCGCCTAGACCGTATGACCGTTTGGCAGAGGCAGCTGAGCCGAGCAATCATCCAGACGGGTCACTAATAATATCACCCGAGTGGCGTGCAACGATGTTCGAAAGGGGAAAACAATATCGCGCTCTTCCCGCTTCGTCGCCGCGAAATGTAGAACTGTCGACGACGCGGCGCCGCGACTTTCTAAGTGGCCGAAGAGGACATTTTTGCAGCGACGCGTGTGCGAGTCCGTCTCGAGGAAGTCGCTCCCGCGAGGATCGCTCGTTGTAACATTTTTACCTCGCGTCTTCCCTCCTCATCCCTCCCGGAGGATCTCGGTGAAAATCTGAGGAATTACGAAATGAAATTCTCTTGGGCGTTCCGAATAGAGAAGAATACACACACGCATACGTATTTCTATTCTATTCCCGCTCTAATATAAATATATTCGCGGACGGGCCGCGCTTGCGCGCACCGTTCGCGTTAAATGGTGATAATCCTCTATTATTCCGCGATTAACGGAGATTCATTTATCATCGAGCGCAAGCGGATGAAATAAAGCCATCGGTCTGGCTCGGCTGTTTCTCCTTCGCACCGGCCGTATAAATGATATCATTAATATATTATCAGCGTCTCCCCCTCTCTCTCTCTTTCCCGCCGTGGCTGAAGGCATTCATTCTAAAATAGGCTACTCTCATCAAGCCGTCTACGCACGCTCCGTACGAAACTCGTGTCCCCAGGCACAGCGGTGTGTGTGTGTGTGTGTGTGTGTACGCGTGTTACTCTAAATTTCGTGGGGGGCTCGGTCTTTGCATTGCACAGAAGATCGTCGTGGTAACACCGCAGCTGTCGAAAGTGCGTTAACTATCGTGTTTGTCGCCGACCTATTTCCCGAATGATCGTAGTTGCACAAACCGTCCGCACCGCTTACGGCCGTAAGCTCGCGCGCGCGTCCGCGCGACACACGTGTGCGCGCGCTCGCTCGCTCGCTCGCCTTGCGTGCGTACACAGCCGAGTGCGTATTTATAGACGAGGAGAGGAAGGTCGCGAAGAAAGCGCGCGCGGCTAGACGCGCGAGATTCGTTTCGACATCGTTTCCGGCGCTGACCCATTTCGTCCGATGTCGAAAAGACACCGAGCACAGCCGGCACTCTGACCCACTTCGCGTACCACGGTCTCACGTACTTTTATTGCAGCCCGGCGATCATCGTCGCGCTTCCAACGAACACACGAGGACTCCGCACACTCGAGAGTCGCGCGCGCCTTTAACTCGCGTTCCGACGATTCCGAAGATTCCGGCCGAAAAGCCCGTTCAGCGGGAACGAAGGGAACGACGAAGCCGGCCGTGATTTTCACACGTTGCGCTTTAGCGCTCGCTTTTCTTCCCTTTTCCCTGTGAAAATTGACATTTCCCCCGGTATAAGTCGCATCGACGGTAATACGTAAATGCTGGCATTCTTGCGGAAATTCGTCTCGAACCGAAATGCCTGTTTTCTCATCCATGCAAGATTTATGCGAGGAATTTATAGAATGTTTCGTCGAAGTTTCGCGGTTAATTGTCTGATAGTAAGGTGGGCTCGGACTGACCCCGCGACTTTTTGCAGCGCGCACGCGCTATTTCTCTTCTTAAGGAATGCTTCATAATATTGTTTACTTATTTTGCCCATTTCGTACGTCGGTTGCGTGAAAAACGAGAGTAAGAGAGCACGGGGTCGGATCCGAGCACATTTTCCGGGATAATCCGTTGAAAATTCCACCCTGCCATTTGAGGGTTAATCCTCGAATGACAAGATTGGGTCGGATTCGAGCGGATTCACGTCCCAATGCTTCCACCGCTTGCGTTATATTCCAGACGGTTTCGCACATTTAGCGAGATGTTTTTATGTAATTTTAAACATCTCCCAAAATTAATCATCGCGAGGGGATCTTCCTTCGCTATAAATCTCGACTGCGATATACGTATAAAGTATATGTAATGTCTATATATATAATGCGATATGTAATACATATATATAGGTCACACATCCTCCGCACACTGTAGTGCACTTCGGAGTTCATCCGGAATAAATTGTCCACAGCGAGACTCGTAAACAGCCTTTCATCCTGAATGATTCACGTCGACTATTGGGCGGTCTCGTTTCACGCCTGGTTAAGGCCGGGCATTAAATTCATCGGGATTACGTCATATAATTTACAATCAGATTATCACAACTACGGCTAATTATGGATTTTCCACGGCAGGAGGACTCTGTTCCGCCAGCGGCGCTCTCTTGAAAAGAAGAAAAAAAAAGGAAAAAGGAAAATCACGAACGTCGACGAAACGACGTTGATTTTCACCAGGTTGATCGACGACGGCCGACACGCAGCGGTCCGTCCAAGTGCGTCATGCTCGCGAGTGAGTGATTCATCTGGAGGAATTATCTTAGAAACAAGCGGCGTGAATTTGCCTTAACTAGCTCGGACGCGGGCGAAATGTATTTCTGGAGCGATCTTTCGAACTCGTGGTGAAGCGCGCGCGAAGTCCGGCTCGGCTGAAGAGAGGAGGAAGAAAGTAGACGGTACGATTCCCATCTCGTCTTCGTCTTCATTTTTTTCTCTTTCACGCGCTGACGCGCTCGCAGCAGCTCGGCGACCTATTTTCCGCGACAATCGTGAGCACGGCGTGGCTACGCATAATACACGCACGCTCGGGCGCTATCGCGACTGTGGAAGTGCCTCTCGTAATCAAGCGGCGCGTGATCTTACACCCGGCCGAGTACAATCGTATGAAATTTCTCGCCGCGGCTACGTGGGCTCCACGTTGTCGTGGAATAATCGTTTTCGCCGTGTACGGCAGCCACGCTGAAAAATGCCTTCGGCTACGCCAGCCGACGATGCTTTGCATCCGACAATGGACGACCGAGCCCGGGTAGAACGGAAAGTGACGGTTGCGTCAAAATGATCGTCGAGGTAACGTCGAAAGCACGAGATACGAGAAAATACCATGAAAATTCACTCTTCGCCCATTTTCTCGCTCATTTATAATTCGTTCCTCCAATAACCATCGCGAGTTTTGCGACGCGTCGGCTGACCTTCCTGCTCAATTTCCACCCGTTCCACTCGCGCACTACGATTTGGGACGCCCCGTATATGAACAGGAATATTATAACACTGTAATATTTTTCGGAAACTTCTAGTCTTGAATCGAGCGCAAGTGATCGATACAAATTCAATCGAATCGAGAGTAAAAATCTTCCAACAAGATTATAATATTCCTGCTTATGTGCGAGAATATCTGTCGCTGATTTGTGAGATGAATTTTTTCCCCGTTAAGAGGACACGTTAACTTGCACGTTAGAGCAGAACAGTGTTCCCCGATTTGCTAATTTGTTGCTACAGCAAAGTAATTAGTAGATTCAATGAAACAATGGCGGCAAGTGGCAATTAATACTCCTAAGAAATCGTTCCGCTCATCTACGTAGCGACCGATCTCGCTGCGACAGCATAAAGTTTGCGACAGCGAAAATCCTTTTTCTCCGCGTGGAAATGTCACTTCCCTTCCAACCGAACTCGCCTTCTTTCGTCGTTTATCGTCAGAACGAACCGGCCGAACTCACCTTCCGAACGGAAAAGGATCGTCTCACGGTAATCACGAAACGAACGAGGGAGGACGCGGTTTTCGCTGCGGCGCGCGGAAAAATAGGTTGCTATCTCGAATTATCGACGAGCACGAACGGCTCGTAAATATAACCGCATATTTTGGAATCACATCAAGCGAAAGATAAGGCGCGCGAATGCGTAGTAAAAAGGAAAGGGACGCAGGCGAAAGTACAAAGTTGCGAGAAATAGGCTCGCGACGCAGAGAGCGACGGCGAAAAGTACGGATATTTCCCAACGTATAAAAGTGAAAACGCCTTTTTCATTTGATAGAAGCCGCGCGTGCAAAACTCGAGCTCGTCGCTCCACTTTGTGCAAATTGCAAGTCCGGCCAATTTAATGGCGACGATAACGTCGACAATGTTGCTTTACCGCTATCTCTACGATGACCTCCTCTATGTAACGTGACAATATCGGCATGGATATTTTGCGCGATGACTTTAAGCGCTTTCTAAAAATGCGCGCGGTATTTTACGGTCGCTTCGTCATGCATACAATTACATTTTACATAAGCCGCTACAAATTCGTAGGCCGCAAACAGTGCGATTGTGCAACCTCGCGATGGTTAATACATTTTCACAACGTTACAAAGTTACACGTTTCAACGCAGTTGCACGCGCTTATGAACGTACGTGCCGAATCCATTTCACGTTCCACCGGAACGTGCGATGTAAACACATTACGATCACGGCGCGTCGTGATCGAACAAGCTCCTTTTTTATTTTCTGAAAACGGAGACCAAAAGGAAGTTTGCCCGTGAAATTGAGAAATTTTCGACACTGGTTCGAAGGAGACGAGTTAAAATAATCCTACGATACACCGAAACTAATAAGTCCCATGCTCGGTCAATAGGGGCCAATCGCTGTTGATTGGACGTTAAAATTTATTTTAATAATTTATTTTAACAAATTTACAAAATTCCTCAAACAAAATGTTAACAAACTTTAACTCTCTGCGGCTAAATTAAACGTTAACAAAAAAATCACACAATCATAGTCAACGGGATATAATTATTGTGGCGACTCCACTCAAGTTGTGCGCTTTTATATAAAAAAGAAAACGAAATATCCATTTAACTATTTTTGATTATCAGAATATATTTCCGCCGCGACGGTGTAAATTTTTTCGTTAACATTTAATTCAGCTGAAATGGATCTGCGACAGACCGAAGAGTTGGTACTTTTTTGAAGCCGGGTATTATATTTCTCTTTATGCCGGAAATAATGTTTTAATTGTTCGCCGAGCGGGGCCTCCCGACACAGCAATCTGCGACTATATATAGCGACTATATATGTTAAATAATATTTCAAAATTAATACTCCACGTACACGTTTATTATATCAGCTGTTATGCTAGCAATGTTCGCTCACATAATAGATCGCAATTGTATCTACCGGATGTCGTTACAATATATCCGTTCGGCACGATACAGCGGAAAAGGAACGAACGCAATGTAGAATAATACATTCTAACAAAACGTGATTAAGAACTTCGGTTGGAAATAAAAAAGTAACGTCGATAAGGAGCTGTCGCGCGCCATAAACGACGTCTTACTATTACCGTAGCGACGATAAGACAACATTTTACTAGTTTTGCGCCGTTATCATGTTGCACGCGTACGGTTGACGAGTGTCAACCCGTAAGTGACTGAGTAATTAACGTAAAAGATAATGCGTCTCACTAATGTTCCAGCCGGCCATCAGCTCGCGCGCGGCATATTAAAAGATGCCTTTATATTTCAGTATCGATCATATTAATGCTCGCATTAAACCAAAGGTCATCTATATCGCACGCGCTGCGTTTTCTTTTCCAAGTAATGCATATCATTCGCCAGTGCTCTAAAGCAAAACCGATTTACATAAGAGGACGATCGAGCGAATGATTACTATCGCGCGTTAATATTACGAATATTAATTCTCGCGTCGCGAAAAATTCACGAAGAAACATCGCTAATCAAATCATTCCCTTGGATGTTATAACGGCGATAGAGACGTCGGAGAAGATACTACGTACACTGAGAAAACGATTTCTTCAAATTCGATCGATTTTATCGCATCCAAGCAAATTTCGTCATCATGATTAATAAGTACGATCGTTCGACTTTTCAACGAATATGTATCTTTGTCTTAATTAAAAAATTCGTTCGAAACGAGAGATCATTTTCTTATAAAAAAATCGTTCGTTTCATTTTACACATTCATCGCGACCAAATAATATTTTAATTGAGAGATATTATTTGAAATAACAGCGTTCTTTCTGTCAAATGATGGAGTTTTCTTGAATGAGACAATAACATTCTTACCCAAACAAATAATATTTTGTATATGTTGTTTCTATAAGACAAGTTTTAGTCAAGTAAATAGAAATATTGAAGAAACCTTTTTCTCTGTGTGCTACATTCAATGATCTACGACCGGTTTTCCGCCGACGGATGATTTTCACACGTCCATTGGTTGAGCTACTGAATGACACTTCGGACAATGGCATCATCATGACCTGTAGTCAAATTCTTCTTTCGCTCCCGGAAACGTACAGTGTTAAAATACTTCGGATATAGTAAAGCGTTGCGAATCCGAATGATTTATCTGCGATCAGGTACGTACAGGGTACATACTTATCCATTTGTGAAGGAATTTCAGCAAATTTTTTTGCAGATTCCATTCTGCAGACAACGGTGAATGGTGGCTACAAAACATCTTCCTTTGGTGGAACCTCGTACTTCAGAACACAACCGACGTTCGACGGGACGATTTGTTTTTGAATAACTTTCGGAACATACGTTCATTTCCATGTCGAATGCGCTTCGAGATGTATATTCGAAGAAGAAAGTCTTGGAAGTTTTTCTACAAACGAGCATATCACCGCTGCCTTTGATCTATAATCTCCGAAGAGGAGGGAAAAGGAAATTTCCAAGTTAAAGGGTGACGAGAGGAAGACGAAAAAAATGACTTTTCTTGCGTTGTGGCTTGACGAATTGTACCGATCAAAACAGAAGGGAAGAGAGAGAGAGAGAGAGAGGGAGGGAAAGGAAGAAAAAAGAATTCGGCATAGTGGTTTGGCAGGCCAAGGTGAAGAGGTCCCGGAGTAAGATGCAAATTCGCCCCTAAACCCAAGGAAGGCGCGTGGCGACGTCACGCCATTTCTATGACGTTTCTCAAAGTAGCACGACCTTTCGGGAGCCGGACAAAAGGAAGTTTGGCGACAACAGCAGAGGGTTAATCGTGTTTTGGGTACACAGGTATTCACGCTGAAAAGCATTTCTCAACGCTACTCTTCGGAACAGCGTTCAGTGCCATCTCACTAATCCGTCTTGCCAATGGCTTACCAGGTTTTTTTTAACTACTCACAGCCTCGCACAGATGCGTTGCTTCCGTTTATTTATCGTTCCACGGAAACAACCGTGTATTCCGTAAAAAACTAGACGTGTCCTAGACTTCATATTTGAAAGGACTAGTCGGAGCAGGTATCATCGTACGACGTCAGTAAGTATCAGTGAATATCAGAGGTGAGGCGAATCGTTCGAACTCGAATCACAGTTGATTCAATTCGCATTCGAGTAAAGAATAGTTCGATCAGAGAAGTTCCCCACACTGAGAGAAAGATCTCTTCGAATGTAACAAATTTTATTGCATCCGAACAAATTTCAACATTGGCACGCTCCGACGAAACTAATGCTTCGATTAATAACGCGCGATTGTTAGACTTCTCCACGAATACGTAACTTTGTCTTAAATTAAAAAAATACGTCTGAAAGATAATTTTCTCACGGAGAAATTATTCGCCTCATTTCACATATTTATCGTGACCAAATGAGATTTTATTCGGCTAAAGGATATTATTTCGAATAATAGCGCTCTTTCTGCCGAATAATAGAGTTTTCTCGAATGAGACGATACTATTTCCTACTCCAACGAATAATATTCCGCACGCGGTTTCTGTGAAGCAAATTTTAGTCAGACAAACAGATATGCTAGATCTAAAAGAACCTTTTTCTCTGTGCGCGCGATATATTGAAGTATGTATTAAAATAAATATACTTGGCGAACAATGTAAATTACAGGAGGATCCCCAAGGCGATCGCAGGTATTCTCGTCGTTCTCAGTACGCTAAATAAGATACAGTAGAGAATGCGTAGCTGTGAAACTGCGGATTTTGGGCGCGCGCCATCGAGCTCTCCGGCGATTTTCTCCGAGTGCAATTTGGCGATATCATAGAGCCGTTCGATTCGGATTTCGCGAGACGAACGAACATTCGCGACGAGAGCACCGTACTCTCTCTCTCTCTCTCTCTTTCGATGAGAAGGGCGTTTGGGCCGTCCCGCCGGCCAAGAAACTGGTGCGTTTATTTATAACGTTTAAAGAGAAGCAGACGCGAAGCGCGCGCGTACGATTCGTATACGCGTATGTGTGTGCTCGCGCATATATGCGACGTGTATACCTACGTACCCACGTTTCCCAGACAGGCGACTCTCGGCAGCTTTCTTCTGACATAACCGAATGAAGGCGCGGGCCGCGCGGTTATGCAATTCGAAAGTGCCCGCCTTACTTTACGTATCGCGCCGAGGATACGCGGTACCTCGCAAAGGAGCGAACCGTTGGGCCCCGTACTTTTACTCGACGCTCGATTCGGTCCCGGCTGAAGAAAGGGAGAATAGAAATGATATAGGCGCGGGAGAAAGAAGCTGTGCGTCTGTGGAAAAAAAGGAAGGAAAAAAATGACGACGAAACCTCGACCAGAGTCGGAGGAAACGTGGATGAGTGCTTTTTTTTTTGTACAAGTTGCGGGAACCGGATATTGAAGGAGGAAACAGCTGGCGATACCGAAGAATCCCGGCGGACGACGGACGATTTCAATTAAATCGGCGGGATAAGATGGTAATGTCGTCCATTAATGCGCTGTATTTCCAGCGGCCGTTCATTTGAAATATCGATTTCGTTGTGGATTTTGTAAACATTTTTACGTAATATTTTATGAACGTTTTAAAACTGTTACTCGATAACGTAATTTTGAAGGCTTAGAAAAATCCGGCTTTTTTTTCAATTTTCCGTGGTTCCTTCCGATTCTTTTCACGGATGAATGAAAACAATTGGAAAACCCCCGAATTCTTTCAATTCTTCCACGGATTTTTCCGGTTTCTTTCCGAGAAGAAATATATTAGTGTATATAAGCAAAGAGGTATATAAGCATTTAAATATATGCATATGTATTGAGTGAGTGCAAAAGTTTTGATGAGTTTCGTTATAAAAAGTCAGGCCTTTTTATTTGCATTTTTTCGAAAATGATTTTTTTAATTGTTCCCTAACGGCAGTTAACAATGTTGCCTTTCCAAAGATATGTAATAAACATGTTTGTCAATAATGACATACAAAAATATTGATTACGACAGCTATTGAAAACCCATCAAAACTTTTGCATTCACACAATATATATATATATATATATATATATATATATTTCGAGTATTACTATAAGATATAAACTTCACACGTATTTTCAAAGCAAAATGGTCACACTAATCTTTAACATCATAGTAATTTTTCACAAAAATTTTATTTTCAGCTTAGAAAACATTGAAAATCAGGAAAATCAAGCAAAACGTGTAAAAAAAATATCAGCTTTAGTTACAAACATCTTAGCTTTCGAATAGTCAATCTTTTTCTAATTGCAAGAGCCATGAGTTAGATAACATTTCAACGTCCATACGCGGTGCAAGTTTCATCGAATTCTTATCAAACCCATTTCACCTTATCACCTCCTTTAAAGAGAAATAACTTTTGATTCGGGAAACTTCCAGGCTTCGAATCACCGTCAAACCGTTTTGGTGGTCACTTTGAAATGCAATATAGATCAATTTGTAATTTTTCCATAATTTTGCCGTGATTTTGAGTTACGAGTGGTTCATTCTTAAGCGTTGAGAAGCAACTTCTCATTGTGCGGCGTTTCTCATTGTTCGCGCGTATGTATTCTTCGAAGCGAGAAAATTCCACGCGAGTGTACTCGGGGATTCGACTAAAAAGGGACGCGTGATAGTTTTGTAACGCACACACTGGCTGAGAGGACGCGATATTAAATATCTCCCGTCTACTCGGAGGTAATAAATGAAGCGGCACTTATGAGACGTAATAAATCTCGCAATTATATACGAGAGTAAATTTGCCTCGCTCTATTTTTGTCTATTTGTTGAGCCGAGTGTGACTAATCCGGCGATCGTGTTGCCAGCATCGAAGTGTCATGATCAAGATGTCCCAATGTCTGTGATTTGATCCGCGGGAAGACCGATCACGGAGGGAAATCATTAGCGCTCTCCGTGACATTCGATTGCCGATCGGGCGGATTAAGGACGAAGGTTAAATGTTTGTCAACGTCGCGACTGATCGGTCCACCGTTTGGGAAAGGAACGCCTTACGTAACAATTAAATAAATCACCACAATGTCGAAGTATTACAATTACGTAAGGAAATCAAGGATTCGGACGATTTTGCTAAAAATATCGTATCTGCAACTTTCTTCGATCTCTCTCTCTCTCTCTCTCTCCTTGCGACAAAGGATAACATTATTTCCGTGTTGCGTAACTTATTCATACAGCAGTGCTAACTGCTCTCATTATTCCCGCGTGAAACGTTCATCCGTGATAGCGTCGGCCGGCGGAAATATCGGCGGACGTGATAAATTCGCGATAAATTCGTCGCGGCGGGACGGTTGGCGATGGCCGGACGACGCATATCCAGCGTCCAGTCTTTCAATTTTACGGAAGCGAAATATCCTACGGGCCGTCGGTGCGAGAGGAGCGCGGCTGTGAAAAACATCTGAGGACAAAGTATCTTCCGACGGGAGTTACGTAACGATCGATGCAGGTCCTCTCGTTGCGAGAGCGCGCGTCTGGTATTATATTAAACGTCGGCGGAGGAAAGGAAAGAGCGTGTGTGTGTATGTGTGTGCGCGCGCGCCTATAGAGGCGCACACAGACACTGCGGCGTGGTGCACGCGTGTTACATTGTAAAAGCCTGCGAACGGTGAAAGTGAGTAGTGCTTTCCCCCGTAAGACGGCTCACGTCTCTCCGATGGTCTCCTTTAAACGCATGCATTACGTCGTTATGTCATAACCGACGCGCACAGGCGCGCACGAAGGTACACACACGCGCGTACGTAGAGCGCGAGTGTGCTTCACTTCGCGTTCACCTTCTGAAAACGAAGCGAGAGAAGCTCCGATAATATTTCCCCGACGCCGCAACAACGGCGATTACCGCGACGACGATGTCCCTGCGTTCCGCCAGCCTCCCCCGCCGCCGATTCTCCCGCTTCCGCTCTTTCTTCCGCTCTGTTCCGCCGTTTTGCCGCGACACCGAAGAAAAGCTTTCCTTCGATTCGCTATCATTTCATTTCGTTTCGCGAAAATTCGCCTCATAGAAACGCACACTTGCGCGGAATATGATTCGTTCGAGTAAAACTTTTCGCCGTCCCGTTCGAGAAAACTCGGTAGTTCGGCGGAAGGAACGCTGTCGTTTGAAGCCGATGTCCTTTAACCGAATGAAATATTATCCGGTAATAAATATGTAAAACGGGAGCGGATCATTTCTTTACGAGATAATCAACTTTCGTTCCGAACGTTTCATTTAAGATAAAGATACGCGTTCGTTGTAGAGTCTAACGGGATGGTGCTTATTGATCGAACGAAAATTCATACCTTCCGAGCACACCAGTGATGAAATTTGCTCTGGACGCCGTGAAATGGATTAAATTCGAGGAGATCCATCGTACACTAATTAGACGGGGATTTCAAGCGCTTCTGACGATATTCCGCTGTTCTTTTCTCTCGCGTCACGTCGCATGTAACGCGTACCATAACGTCGCGCATTTTTCATTCGTTCATTTCACGAGCACCTTCCCCCTTGACATCATCGGCCGTCGCGGTATTATGCCACCGGAGGAACGAGTATAGGTGGTAGAGTCTTTCGCAAACCCTTCCATCGCGACGTCGACGCTCGTAATGGACGATTGGTTAAACAGTCTCCGGTCTTAGAAAGCGAACCAACCGACATTTCTTTTCCTTTTCGTCGACGCGGGGTATTGTGAATCGCGGGTAATAATTATCCATCGCCGCCAAGTGGCCGACGTGACCATCAATAATTGGAACACCACAGGCGTGTTTCCGAAGTCCGACGAAACTTTACGACTTCTGAAGCCCGTGAAATCTGAACGCCGATAAGAGCAGTCCGGGAGGCCGTCCTCGTTTTCGGTAGCGCGCTAACTGCAAATTTTCATGTTTCATCGCACGAGTGGGAAGGCTGTACAAATAATTGTAAGAACGTACAACTGATATTATTGGCGGATTAAAATGCACTCGCTTATATACAAGGATTCTCATAATTCATCCACAGAAGAAACGTGGTGGAATTAATCAAGTAAATGCGCGCAAGTAATTGTTTCCCAACCTCTCGAGTCACGTGACATTTTTATCGATCCGAGTAGATTTTAATAGCTTGGCGATGAATACCTGAGCGAAACAGTATTTTAATTTGTACAGATGAATCACTGAATGAAGACTCGAAGAGGAGGGGAGGAGAGAGAGATTGAATTTTAGAATTAATCGCACTAATGACATTCCGTGCAAATATATATTCGAGCGTTGAACGTGGAATTATTTTCAGAACGACGGGACCTTCCGTAAATTCCACCGCGTTGAATCGAGCCTCGGAAAAGCAGGCTCCGCTGCCAGCCGGTAAATTCGTGCTTCTCCGACTCCGCGCACAAGGCTGCAGAGGCAGAAAACTAATAAATTTCCACTGTCCGCTTTCGGCCTCAATCGCGCGCGAACGATAAAGTCGTGTGTTTCCATCGCGGGCGCGCGCGCGGTTTCACGTGTATTTTTGCCCCATGGCGGCGACACATAGCGCTGCTGGGAGCCTGAATATTAGGCAATCTAACGCGTCCAAGGCTAGCTGAGCCTTGAGCCGCCTTTCCAAGTGTTTCACTAACCCGACCGTTCGCTCGATCCCGGCCGCTAGCCCGAGTCTCTTTACGATTAGACTTACGATCGCTCCTCCGCTCTCTCCTCGTCTTCTCTTCGTCGCGTGAAAACGGAAGAGCAGCTTCTTTCTCCTCGCATACTTTACCTTCGGCGGATCACCATACCCGATTTCACTATCGATTAACTCGCTCGCCTGGTTTCACCCAAGTTATTATTCCTGCAATTTTCTCTTCCCCTACGTATTATATTGACTTAAGGAAGAAAACAAGAAGAAACCGTTCATTCGGAATATTACAGTTATCCGGATACTCGTCGCTGAGGAAAGCGGACGTAGATATGCTATTATATCTTAGAGACATAAGTATTGACATAGAGGTGAAGTATTCCGTAATCATTGCATTCTAAATTTATGACTCATTTTTCTATCTCTTTTGTCTGTGTTGTATCTACTTGACTTTAATCTGATTCTTCGTCACCTCGAAGAAATTGAGTACAATAAACAATGTATGTGCGTGTGTGGCTCTGTGATATATAATCAGAGCGAAGAACTGAAAGTCCTATAAGAGTTTTCAAGTATGGTAAACTTTTCCCCATCATTCCGTACAAACCTCTACTTTTTTCCTCTTGCCATCAGGTTTCATTAAGATACTAACTACAACGTATGAAGGGCGCGGGGGTGAATGCGGAACGAATGTAAAAAGGATCGACAGCGATATTTGTAGACTGCCGGAAAAGCGGAGCATTAAATTCCTAGGTTCTCCGACAGAAGTGAGACGTGGACGCGTCTTTTAGCGGCGAAGCGTGCCGACGAGACGTAATTTTTTTCGGAATTATTCAGAACCCCAGAATTAGCAGACCAACAGAATTTCCAAAAGGCCTGACGTCGGCGGAACGACAGCGCTGCCGACGCTTCTCCTTCGGTCACAACTGGACTTGTGCTTTTCGTTATAAACTTTCGCGTTCACGGCCGGCTGAACATTAACCGAGTTTTACAATATCATATTCTTGCGTCGTGCGCTCGCTCTCTCTCTCTCTCTCTCTCGTACGATCCATTGATTTCGATTTAATCTTCAATGGCGCGCCAGTATCGATGCCGATAAACCGTCAATGCGCCTTTGGCCTGTTTGTTCATCACGGCATCGAATCTCCGGTTCTCCGCGCCGGGGGAACCAGTTTTTCCGACTCGGATGAAAGACCGGTTGGATCGCGCGCGCGACAGTTTATGTAGCTGTCCGGGCCCGATTGTTTTACCCGGTCTAACTGGAAAGCACGATAATTGCTATTTAAGATGAAGACAAGCGGGGTAAAAAGTTGCGTCACCGGCGACCGGCGGGTCGCGCGCGCACGTGATCCATGAAGCGAATCCAACGGCGCTCGACGCACGACATTTTGTAACAAAAGCAATCGCGATTTTCCGCGTGTCGTTGCCGCATTACGGCGACATTAAACATAGCGCATTATCCGCAGCGGCACGCCTAATACACAGCGGTACAATCGAAGGCGGAAGCCGGTGAACTTCGGCTTCGGATCGTCCGAGTGTTGAGAGGTCAGCGAAATGATATTTGCTGTGAAATTTTTACAAAAATATTCGCTCTCCTTTTTACTGTTCTCTTCTCACAGTCAGCCCTTTTTTCCAGTTATTTATTTATATATATATATCGTACATACATTTTCTAATACTGAAACGCCAATTAAATGACTCTTGAGACGCGCCTCTTGTAAAAAAAATTCTAACCAAACGTTTATGCAATGATTCCTGATCATATTATCACTCATATTTTCATCGGGTTTCTCTTTATATTTTCAATCAAATAAAATATTTCGGTGAACATTTGCGATCATTGCTTTGTCGTTGCTTTCCATAATTCTACTTTACAGACTTCAAAGTATATTCGTGATTTTTTACAGATGTTTATCAGCACTTTTACGAACATTAAATAAGCGAGGACACAAGTGACTTCGACGCGCCAGATTAAAGTGCCAAAAAGATGTGTAGATTAGATCAGGGTTAAACATATGATATGAAAATTCGCCGTTAATCGGCAAGTTAAGGAACCCAGGTGTCTCTCTCAATGTTCTCGGGTCTGGCCTTAAGTTATCCTAATTTGGCTCGCCGCGCTTCGAGTCACTTGAATGCTCGAGTTCACCGGAATCGAGATGCCGCACGAAGATCGATTTCTATTTGAAGGATGCAAGAAGCCGGCTGCCTGAAAACACACACATTTCCTCCGACGTTGCGACAAAGTAATGTAATTAGTTTCTCGTCCGACTGCCATCTTTCCATTCCCACCAGGCGGTTTTAACGTTTGTTTCCTACCAACCGGACGCGAGGACGAGTGTCCCGTGCTCGAATTATGTAACGCCGCACTTTCGTCGGCGCCTCTTATGTCAGTGCGACCGTACAGTTATGGCTCGTGGTGAAGCGTCGGTAATTCCTTTTCTTCACTCTTTTTCCCCGCTTTTTTTTTTCCTCTCCTTTCGTACATGAAATTAATTTCTACACGACGACGGTAGATCCTGCGAGCGGGGACGAACGTCCGTCCGTTCTGCCCGAGATTGACGTGCTCGTCTGTCGTAACGCACCGTCGCAACGTAATTCGCGGATTTCTGTAAATCCACCAGTTGAACGGCCGATGCCGCTCGATTCGTTCCGTCCTGCTGGATAATATGGCAATCGTAAGAGCTGCTGTGTTCCAAATTCACGCGGAGAATCAACTCCAATTCTCACTTCTACGGAGAAAAATATGGTTCAAGAACCGTTTTTTCTTCTTTTCAAATTTCCTCAGAAAGAAATCGAACGAATCCGTGTGAAATGTGAAAAATCCGAGATTTATCGTAGAGTTTTTCGTTCAATCGAGTAAGACGAAGCTGAAAAGTCGGTGCATTCGACATCCTCCATCCGCGGATAAAATTAGTCGATTAGAAATTCCGGACAGAAGTTTTCGGCCGGAGCAACAGGCGCAGCCAAGACGCGCGTGGTTCACGCGGTGGCGGTGTACACGCGATGAAGTAAATATCTATCGCGATTTATCAAGTCAAAGAGAAAGTTTTGTGATATCGCAATGCCATCAATGATCCGTGGTGGCGCAAGGAGAGGTGGGGACCGCCGCTCGGCCTTTCACCCTGCCGAATATTCGGTAAAGCGGTTTCAGGTGTTTCAGCGCCTCTCTCGAAAAAAAATCGCGCGCGCTCGATCCGCCGTCGACCTCCGCTCGTAATCTCACGATTTATCCCCGTCGACGTGATACCCGTGCACCTGCGGTAGCGGCGGTGCTGGCAATCCTGGAATTAAGAGGAGCGCTTCAGGAAACGCGAAATCTCAGACTTTCAATTACTCCGTACGCCGGAGCCGCGTTTCCTCCAATTACACCTGAAAACCGGCCCGCAATTTGTCCGTGATAATCGTGTATCCCGGCCGATCGGTGGAATTAAGTGGAATTATTTGCGTACCTCTCGGGCGAACGCGTGGATGTTAAATTCAACGCGCCCGACGGTGCCCGATCACCTGTCCGACGAGAATTATTATCAGCTGTGCAAATTAATCCGGTGCCTTCGCACTTATGTACTGTAACTCCGGCTCGAATTCAGATTCTTTTCCCGTCCTGCGTAGTGATTTGAAAGCGCCAACCTTAAGCTTGAAAAGCGCTGTAATAGTTGACGGCTTAGCCGGTGAAACCGTGACTTCAGGAAACGGTGATTATCGCGATGTTGTTCGAAAAGAAACATCCGGGGCACCTTTTCGCACTCCAGTTGAATAAAATGCCGCTCGGTCTACCGGAATGATTTGTTCCGCTTAGGGCGAAGGTGCTGTGACCCGTGAAACGTTGTGGCAAGATCCTTCATCGGCGATGGAATTAGGTGGGTGATTCTGTTGCGCGATAACGCGTCCACGTACTGCAGAAAGGGCGAAGGATCTCATCTATATATTCCGACTTTATCGAGTCGAAACCGCCGGGTATTCTCCGCGAGGACATTCGTCAGCCGTCCGACAGATGGAGTAATGTCGTGGGAAATAATGGAAATTATTTCGAACATTAAACTTGCGCCCCGACCTTCTGTAAATAAGCTTTGCGATCTCACGAAGGGCACCGAATTAATTTGCACATAATATAGTATTGTCGCGCCGGTGTCGTTCCGACGCGGATTAGGCATTGCCGCTCGTCGGACATATCGATCGCGCGTACCGTCGACTTGTGCGTACGTATATGTGTGTGTGTGTGTGTGTGTCTACCAATGTCTACCAATGTTACACTTGAAACGCCGCGACGTTAATGCGCGATCAAACGTGAAACCGGCGTCTGTTTTGACAGAGAGAAAGCACGGTGTACTTAATGCGCGCCATGCGTGGAACTCCCGTTCGAAATAAGAATACGCGGGTTGTATAACACCACGAAGGCCCTTCAGATGTTTGCCCGCGATAAATAATGTCACAACACCACAACACACGCGCTGAACAAACCGACGTGATAACCCAGAAATTCTACCGAAGTGCTGCCGGTGCACGCTTCTGTGAACGAACCGCGCTCGATCCGTAATCGAGCACATTTTTCCCGGGTTTCGGCGTGAAAAAGAGAGAGAGAAAAAAACACTCGCCCGCGCGTGTCGCGTCATTTTACTCGTTCGCGACTCGAGCGTACGTTGCGCGCATACCGGGAATGATTCCGAACGTTTTGAAATAAGTCTCGAGATGTGGCACACAACGGCGCCCGACATTTCCCGGGGGAACGAGAGAACTTCTCCCCGCGGTAAAAGTAATCTCACGATCACGTCGAGACCGCTGAATATCCTCGAAACCGATGGGTGCGAGAGGAATGTCAAGTGTACGTCGTAAAGGCGAGGAAAGGAGATCGAGGGCGACAATAGCCACGAATGGCTGTATGAGACAAAGGTGTTGTGACACCGCTCGGATTTAACGTTGTCGGAATGAAACAAGGCTTCGTAATTAGAAAGAGTAACGTCGCGCACGCGAGATCAGCCTGACTATTGGAAATAGTCACCTTGGGACCGTTTACAATAGTCGGTCGGTAAATCGGTTTTCTCAAGAATCTTTTTTCGAATTTTAACAATATATTTAATCGTAACATCATCCATACGCACACGGAGAGAACACGGCGCCTTTGATCTGGTACTTCTGCTGATCTGACTGAAATTTGTTTTCATAGAAGCGACATTTACGAGGTATTATTCGTTTGAATAAATATTTTATTGTTTCGTGCGAGAAAACCCGGTTATTTGACGGAAGGAACGCTATTATTCGAGACAGTATCTTTGAGCCGAAACAAATATCATTTGGTCCACGATAAGTGTGTGAAATGAAGCGAATAATTTCTTAACAGGACAATTATCTCTCGTTTGAAAGCAATGTTTTATTCAAGACGATGATACACATTCGTTGGAAAGTCACGATCGTACTTATCAGTCGGGACGTTAGTTCCCTCGGAGCGTGATGATGAAATTCGCCCGGACGCGAATAAAATCCACCAAACCCGAAGAAATCCTTTCTCTCGGTGTACACAACGGGATAAAGTGCAACGAATGTAAATGAATACCTCGCGAAAATCTCTCATGCTCGAGGGAACGAAATTTGAGCTTGACTCGCCGAGGGTTCGCCGGGGGCAGGATCAGCGATCTCCTTGCCGTGTTCTTCCGGCGAGAGAAGAAGAGTCACCTCGGAAAGATCTCTCTCGTCAACAGACTCGACGGTTCCGCCGGGACACCGTGTATACGGACACACGTGGCCGGTTCGCCGTTGTGAGAGCCCACGCGGATCGAGATCCCGTCATCCACGAACCGAGGCATAATCTCGTCGCACCGCAGGCTTTACGCTTCGTAACAATGCTCCGACTTTCTCCGTCACTTTCATTTTCGTTGGTCGGCTGCTCGACTCTCTCTCTCTCTCTCTCTCTTGCTTAGATTAAGAAATAGTGCGTGCCCCTCCGCCGTGCCCTGAGCATGAACCGGCTGCCGGTGCCTCCTAAGCGTCACGCCGCGCTGAGCTTACCGGGTCCTTGGTCCACCTCCCCTGCCTGCTTGGCAGCCGCGAATTTAGAAAGGGTCTCATTCCTCCCCCTTCGCTCCTCCTGCGTATCGGCACCTCCGCGCTGCACCTCGTGGAGAGCGAGACGCCCGCCCAACGCGCCCTTTTCCCACTTCGCCTTCTCTCGTACCTCCGGACATCGCGCGTCCGAAAAGAAGGTCCCTCGCCGCACAGATCTCGGTATTTCCAGGTATTTGCCAAGGTATTCGAAGTAACTGTCAAGGTGTCTCACAGTGATGAGGAATTTTCGTCACGTTGCAGGGTCAAATTAAAGAAATTATAATTGCGCAACGCTGGTCAATATCGTTGCAAGCGCGCTCAAAACATGGGTCTATCTCCGTTCTTTCATAGCGATATTAAGTATCTCGGGACCGTTGAAGGACGCCCGATAACTTAACATTTAAAAAGAATTCTAATGTTTCCGACGGAATGAGAAACATGGCGAAATGAAAAAATTATAGCAAAAGTATATCCCGTCGTTTTATATTCATCACCGCGTACTGTTAATTTTCCCAAAATTAAAATATAGCCTGTATTCCTCGAACTATGGCTAAGTACTTTTTTCCTTTATTGCCATTTTATGTTCAACGCGTAAACGAAAGTAGAAAAAAATTAACACTCCAAGAAGATACCAACTTGTGATACGAGATTTGCCGACCGGTGTAATCAGGAGAGGGAGTCTCTCGCCGACGAGCGTGGACGAAGGGACGAAGACGGGAGGGCGCGCATCATCGCAGGCGATTGGTATTTTTTTAACACGTATATTTCACTTTCCGTTGAAAAATAATGCCGTAAATCGTCGTAGGAAATAATAGAATCTGCACAAATCAACTCTCTCTCTCTCTCTCTCTCTCTCTTTCTCCCTCTCGGCGCACCGCTGTTAATCGCTAGAGGTATTTACAATGAGTGGAACTGTCGTCCGAGGGGGGGGGGGGGGGGGATTT